>NC_037668.1:138018643-138036478 GCF_003255815.1 Theropithecus gelada
ATCTATAAATTACCTTGGGCAGTATGGCCATTTTCACGATATTGATTCTTCCTATCCATGAGCATGGTATGTTCTTCCATTTGTTTGTGTCCTCTTTTATTTCACTGAGCAGTGGTTTGTAGTTCTCCTTGAAGAGGTCCTTTACATCCCTTGTAAGTTGGATTCCTAGGTATTTTATTGTCTTTGAAGCAATTGTGAATGGAAGTTCATTCATGATTTGGCTCTCTGTTTGTCTGTTACTGGTGTATAAGAATGCTTGTGATTTTTGCACATTGATTTTGTATCCTGAGACTTTGCTGAAGTTGCTTACCAGCTTAAGGAGATTTTGGGCTGAGACAATGGGGTTTTCTAAATATACAATCATGTCATCTGCAAACAGGGACAATTTGACATCTTCTTTTCCTAACTGAATACCCTGTATTTCTTTCTCTTGCCTGATTGCCCTAGCCAGAACTTCAAACACTATGTTGAATAAGAGTGGTGAGAGAGGGCATCCCTGTCGTGCCAGTTTTCAAAGGGAATTTTTCCAGTTTTTGCCCATTCAGTATGATATTGGCTGTGGGTTTGTCATAAATAGCTCTTATTATTTTGAGATACGTTCCATCAGTACTGAATTTATTGAGCGTTTTTAGCATGAAGGGCTGTTGAATTTTGTCAAAGGCGTTTTCTACATCTGTTGAGACAATCATGTGGTTTTTGTCTTTGGTCCTGTTTATCTGCTGGATTACGTTTATTGATTTGCATATGTTGAACCAGCCTTGCATCCCAGGGATGAAGCCAACTTGATTGTGGTGGATAAGCTTTTTGATGTGCTGCTGGATCTGGTTTGCCAGTATTTTATTGAGGATTTTTGCATCGATGTTCATCAGGGATATTGGTCTAAAGTTCTCTTTTTTTGTTGTGTCTCTGCCAGGCTTTGGTATCAGGATGATGTTGGCCTCATAAAATGAGTTAGGGAGGATTCCCTCTTTTTGTATTGATTGGAATAGTTTCAGAAGGAATGGTACCAGCTCCTCCTTGTACCTCTGGTAGAATTCAGCTGTGAATCCATCTGGTCCTGGACTTTTTATGGTTGGTAGGCTATGAATTATTGCCTCAATTTCAGAGCCTGCTATTGGTCTATTCAGGAATTCAGCTTCTTCCTGATTTAGTCTTGGGAGAGTGTAAGTGTCCAGGAAATTATCCATTTCTTCTAGATTTTCTAGTTTATTTGCATAGAGGTGTTTATAGTATTCTCTGATGGTAGTTTGCATTTCTGTGGGGTCAGTGGTGATATCCCCTTTATCATTTTTCATTGCGTCTATTTGATTCTTCTCTCTTTTCTTCTTTATTAGTCTTGCTAGCGGTCTGTCAATTTTGTTGATCTTTTCAAAAAACCAGCTCCTGGATTCATTGATTTTTTTGGAGGGTTTTTTTTGTCTCTCTCTCCTTGAGTTCTGCTCTGATCTTAGTTATTTCTTGCCTTCTGCTAGCTTTTCAATGTGTTTGCTCTTGCTTCTCTAGTTCTTTTAATTGTGATGTTAGAGTGTCAATTTTAGATCTTTCCAGCTTTCTCTTGTGGGCATTTAGTGCTATAAATTTCCCTCTACACACTGCTTTAAATGTGTCCCAGAGATTCTGGTATGTTGTGTCTTTGTTCTCATTGGTTTCAAAGAACATCTTTATTTCTGCCTTCATTTCGTTATGTACCCAGCAGTCATTCAGGAGCAGGTTATTCAGTTTCCATGTAGTTGAGCGGTTTTGATTGAGTTTCTTAGTCCTGAGTTCTAGTTTGATTGCACTGTGGTCTGAGAGACAGTTTGTTATAATTTCTGTTATTTTACATTTGCTGAGGAGTACTTTACTTCCAATTATGTAGTCAATTTTGGAATAGGTGAGATGTGGTGCTGAGTAGAATGTATATTCTGTTGATTTGGGGTGGAGAGTTCTGTAGATGTCTATTAGGTCTGCTTGCTGCAGAGATGAGTTCAATTCCTGGATATCCTTGTTAACTTTCTGTCTCATTGATCTGTCTAACGTTGACAGTGGGGTGTTGAAGTTTCCCATTATTAGTGTATGGGGGTCTCAGTCTCTTTGTAAATCCCTAAGGACTTGCTTTATGAATCTGGGTGCTCCTGTATTGGGTGCTGATATATTTAGGATAGTTAGCTCTTCCTGTTGAATTGATCCCTTTATCATTATGTAATGGCCTTCTTTGTCTCTTTTGATCTTTGATGGTTTAATATCTGTTTTATCAGAGACTAGTATTGCAATCCCTGCTTTTTTTTGTTCTCCATTTGCTTGGTAGATCTTCCTCCATCCCTTTATTTTGAGCCTATGTATGTCTCTGCATGTGAGATGGGTCTCCTGAATACAGCAGACTGATGGGTCTTGACTCTTTATCCAGTTTGCCAGTCTGTGTCTTTTAATTGGACCATTTAGTCCATTTACATTTAAGGTTAATATTGTTATGTGTGAACTTGATCCTGCCATTATGATATTAACTGGTTATTTTGCTCATTAGTTGATGCAGTTTCTTCCTGGCCTCGATGGTCTTCACATTTTGACATGTTTTTGCAATGGCTGGTACCAGTTGCTCCTTTCTATGTTTAGTGCTTCCTTCAGGGTCTCTTGTAAGGCAGGCCTGGTGGCGACAAAATCTCTAAGCATTTGCTTATCTGTAAAGGATTTTATTTCTCCTTCACTTATGAAACTTAGTTTGGCTGGATATGAAATTCTGGGTTTAAAATTCTTTCCTTTAAGAATGTTGAATATTGGCCCCCACTCTCTTCTGGCTTGTAGAATTTCTGCCGAGAGATCTGCTGTTAGTTTGATGGGCTTCCCTTTGTGGGTAACCTGACCTTTCTCTCTGGCTGCCCTTAAGATTTTTTCCTTCATTTCAACTTTGGTGAATCTGACAATTATGTGTCTTGGAGTTGCTCTTCTTGAGGAGTATCTTTGTGGCGTTCTCTGTATTTCCTGGATTTGAATGTTGGTCTGCCCTACTAGGTTGGGGAAGTTCTCTGGATGATATCCTGAAGAGTGTTTTCCAACTTGGGTCCATTTTCCCCCTCACTTTCAGGCACCCCAATCAGACGTAGATTTGGTCTTTTTACATAATCCCATACTTCTTGCAGGCTTTGTTCATTTCTTTTTCTTCTTTTTTCTTTAGATTTCTCTTCTCGCTTCATTTCATTCATTTGATCCTCAATTGCTGATACTCTTTCTTCCAGTTGATCGAGTCGGTTACTGAAGCTTGTGCATTTGTCACGTATTTCTCATGTCATGGTTTTCATCTCTGTCAATTCGTTTATGGCCTTCTCTGCATTAATTATTCTAGTTATCAATTCTTCCACTCTTTTTTCAAGATTTTTAGTTTCTTTGCACTGGGTATGTAATTCCTCCTTTAGCTCTGAGAAGTTTGATGGACTGGAGGCTTCTTATCTCGTCAAAGTCACTCTCCGTCCAGCTTTGATCCATTGCTGGTGATGAGCTGTGTTCCTTTGTAGGGGAAGATGCGCTCTTATTTTTTGAATTTCCAGCTTTTCTGCCGTGCTTTTTCCCCATCTTTGTGGTTTTATCTGCCTCTGGTCTTTGATGATGGTGACGTACTGATGGGGTTTTGGTGTGGGTGTCCTTCCTGTTTGTTAGTTTTTCTTGTAACAGTCAGGACCCTCAGCTGTAGGTCTGTTGGAGATTGCTTGAGGTCCACTCCAGACCCTGTTTGCCTGGGTATCAGCAGCAGAGGCTGCAGAAGATAGAATATTAATGAACAGCGAGTATACCTGTCTGATTCTTGCTTTGGAAGCTTCCTCTCAGGGGTGTACTCCACTGTGTGAGGTGTGGGGTGTAGGTCTGCCCCTAGTGGGGGATGTCTCTCAGTTAGGCCACTCAGGGGTCAGGGACCCACTTGAGCAGGCAGTCTGTCCCTTCTCAGCTCTCAACCTCCGTGTTGGGAGATCAACTGCTCTCTTCAAAGCTGTCAGACAGAGTCGTTTGCATCTGCAGAGGTTTCAGCTCCTTTTTTGTTGTTGTTGTTTAGCTGTGCCCTGTCCCCAGAGGTGAAGTCTACAGAGACAGGCAGGACTCCTTGAGCTGCTGTGAGCTCCACCCAGTTTGAGCTTCCTAACTGCTTTGTTTACCTACTTAAGCCTCAGCAATGGCGGGCGCCCCTCCCCCAGCCTCGCTGCTGCCTTGGTGTTAGATCGCAGACTGCTGTGCTAGCAATGAGGGAGGCTCCGTGGGCATGGGACTTTCCCGGCCAGGTGTGGGATATAATCTGCTGGTGTGCCCGTTTGCTAAGATCCTTGGTAAAGCGCAGTATTGGGGTGGGAATTACCCGATTTTCCAGGTGTTGTGTGTCTCAGTTCCCCTGGCTAGGAAAAGGGATTCCCTTCCCCCTTGTGCTTCCCAGGTGAGGCGATGCCTTGCCCTGCTTCAGCTCTCTCTGGACGGGCTGCAGCAGCTGACCAGCACCAATTGTCCCGGTGAGATGAACCCAGTACCTCAGTTGAAAATGCAGAAATCATCTGTCTTCTGTGTCGCTGATGCTGGGAGTTGGAGACTGGAGCTGTTCCTATTCAGCCATCTTGCTCTGCCCTCCTCAAGTGCTTTTTTAAGGAGCCCTTGTAAGGCAGTTCTGGTGGTTATAAATTCCCTCAGCATTTGTTTGTCTTAAAAGGAATTTCTTACGTCTTTTTGCTTATAAATCTTAGTTTGGCCGAATATGAAATTCTGGGTTGGAATTTCTTTTCTTTAGCAATGTCAAATATTGGTCCCCAGTCTCTCCTGGCTTGTAAGGTTTCTGTTGAGAAGGCCACTTTTAGTCTGATGGGCTTGCCTTTATAGGTTACATGACCTTTCTCTCCAGCTTTCTTTAACATTTTTCTTTTATTTCTACCTCAGGGAATCTGATGATTATGTGTCTTGGGGGTGATCTTTTTTCAGTGTGTCTTACTGGGCCTTTCTGCATTTTTTGAATTTGAATGTTAGCCTCTCTAGCTAGGTTGGGAAAGTTCTCATGGATGATATCCTGAATTATGTTTTCCAACTTGCTTCCATTCTCTGTGTTTCTTTCAGGGACACCAATGAGTCATAGATTCATTCTGTTTACATACTCTTATATTTCTTGGATGTTTTGTTTGTTCCTTTTAATTCTTTTTTTTTTTTTTTTTCACTATTCTTGTCTGACTGTCTCATTTCAGAAAGCAAATTTTTAAGCTCTGAGATTCTTTTCTCCAGTTGGTATATTCTGCTATTAATACTTGTGATTGCATTATAAAATTCTTGAAATGGGTTTCTTAGTTCTATTACATCAGTTATGTTCTTTTCTATACTGGCCATTTTGTCTGTCAGCTCCTGCATTGTTTTGTTATGATTTTTAGCTTTATTGCATTAGGTTTCCACATATGCCTGTAGCTCAATTGTCTTCATTTCTATCCATATTCTGAGTCCCATTTCTGTCATTTCAGCCATCTCAGCTTGGTTGAGAACCCTTCCTGGAAAGGTGACACAGCTGTTTGGAGGAAAGAAAGCACTCTAGCTTTTTGGGCATTTAGGGTTCTTGCACTGATTCTTTCTAATCTTTGCGGGTTTATCTACCTTCAATCTTTGTGGTTGCTGACCTTTGGATGGGCTTTTTTTTTTTCCTTTTATTTCATTTGATGGCCTCTACAATTTGATTGTGGTAAAACATGGATTCAGCCAACTGGTTTTGTTTCTGGAAGATTTTAGGGGGCCAGCACTCCACTCCCAAATCTTGGACTTTGTGCTCTCTGGGAGACTTGAATTGGACCTCAAATTTGTTTTCTGGTTCCTGGAGGTTTGGAATCCCCTGCACTGTGTGTGTGTGTAGGGGGGATGGGGCAAGGTGCAGCAGCTGCAGCAGAGTGCTAGCTGGTTCTAGGGTGCCTGCCATACTGCAGGAATTCACTAGAGTGGTGGAGGCAAAACAGCAGGGGGTTAGGAGTGGTGGGAGCCCCTATTGCAGAGTGTGTGTGCCATTGTGCTCTAGGTGGTGTTGACTCAAGGCCAAGGTGCTAGTGGTGCAGGTCTGGGTGCCTAATCTGTGCCCTACAAGCAGGAGTGATTGCTCAGGGGGAGGAACCACAGTTCTCTGTGCAGTGTTAGTGCAAGGGTGGGGTGCTAGTGTGGGTGGAGCTTGCTGGCTCTGTGCCTGCCAAGGCTGAATCTGCAATGGTGGTTGGTGGGGGGTGCGGGAGGGTGGACTGCACTTCTGTGCTGGTGGGCAATGAAAATAAAACCCACCCATATAGCCATGCACCAGAAAAGTGATGTGGGAAGTTACCATGGCCCTGGGGGAAGCTGCAGTATGAGGAGGGAACAGATAGGCTTGTGCGTGGTCATAGGGGTCATCCCACCGGAGCTGTTCACCAGTCGGGCATAGTGCATCAGTGCAAAAACTATGGTGTGGGCCCCCAGGACACCCAAGACTGCCTTGCAAGCAGGTATGGCCAGGCTGGGGCCCCAGGAAAGGCCAGCAGACCAAGGGATGCTCAGGTCAGACCAGCGTCATCTGATAGGCAAGACCACCTTGAGGAGATCAGGTCTGACAGTTCCTCTAGGCTGCTAAAGTCTCCTACTGCAGCAAGTTGAGGCTATGGGAATGGTTGTCCAAGTCCACACTTTGCCACAGATGCCTATGCATCAAACCCTCTGGGCGCTACGTCAGTTGGCTTGCTGTCCCTACCAAGTAGGGGTTGCAGCTCTGAAGGACAGCAGCTCTCCCTGCCAATCAAGTGTCCCTGGTGGTTGAGAGGTCTCTTCCTGCTTGGGTTCCAGAGGCCTATGGCGAGAATGAGTTTCTTCTTGCCAGTTCAACTGACTCATTCTCTTGGAGCTGTTGTGGTCCAAAAGTGCATCGCAGTGTAAGGTAGTGCCATGCATTGTTCCTAGCTTTCTTTCCCTTCAGCCCAGCTTTTGTCTTCCTTCTGTCTACTCTCAGCTCCTTCTCTCTGAAGATCTGTTAAAAGCATACCTGTCATCTCAGTCCCTTTGTGGAAGCTGTTCTACCTGGTTACACCTAGATGGCCATCTTGCCCTCCTCTGCTGCTTTTTAAAATAAAGCCAAATAGACTACCATTAATCATACTTTCACCTTTAATACTAAAGTAAATGGTATACAATTGAAGTTGTTCAAACCTAAATATTTTTGACAGAAATTATATCCATATTTGTGGAAAAGCTCTTATTGTCCTGATACACAATGAACTTTTGTTATCATTACTTTTTATGCCTTTATGAAACTAAGTGCTTCCTTGAGTCTCCAGTCTTTTTGTCAAGAACATTAACATCATTCTTTCATGAGGAACGAAAGTACATTATAATTTATCTAACTTTGAAGTCTATTTAGGTCAAAAATTACCACAGAAAATTAATACATTAATATTGTAAGAGTGATGCATTTAGAGTATGGACTCCTATATAAAGGTCATGTACAATTCTCATTGGATAATTTTCCAAGTCTTCAATATGAATACTGAAATGAAAAACATTTAATAAATATGAAAAGGAGGAAAAAGAATAGAAAATTTAGTATAGATTTTAGAAATATAAAATCCTTGTAGATATTTATAATTTATATCCTGTCAATTGCTAAGAAACGTGTTAGGGCTTGTCTTTAAAATTATATTGAAGTATATTATACATATATAAAAATACATAAGTTATAAGTATATAGCTTGATAAATGTTACAAAATTCTGCAACATACCTACATAACCAGCCCTTAGTTCAAGAAGGAGGACATTTAAAAAAGAAATAAAGAAAGGAAAGAAGGAAGGAAGGAAGGAAGGAAGGAAGGAAGGAAGGAAGGAAGGAAGGAAGGAAGGAAGGAAGGAAGGAAGGAAGGAAGGAAGGAAAAGAGAAAGGAAACATGAAAGGAAACATAAATTACTGGAAATCTAGATGCCCTCTTGTAGTTTCTGCCTATCCACCAAGTGCAAACATTACCCTGATTTCTAAAACCATTAAGTAGTTTTGTCTATTCATGAACTTTATTTATGGACTCATACAATATGTACTCTTTATGATTGGCTTCTTTCACTCAACATTCTTAGTGGCATTTCTTCTTTTTCCTCCATAATCTAATCCATCTATACATATTGCTGTATTGTATTCTATTGTATAAAATCACCTTGCATTGTTCATAAAATTTCAATTGTGTCTAGTTTGGGACTATTATGAATACTCTTGCTTTGAACTTTTAGTACATGTCTTTGGTGCTAAGATAGTCTCATTTCTGTATGCTAGACACCTAGAAAAAGTGCTAGGTTATATTTTATGCTATGTTCAGCTTTAGTATATACTGCCAAGTGGTTTTCTAATGTGGTCCTTACAATTTACATTTCCACCAGCAGTGCATGAGAGTTTCATTTGTTCTACATCTTGGCAAACATTTGGTATGTTTTCCTTTTCCATTTTAGTTATTTTGGTGGCTTTGTAACTGAACTGTATTGATATACAATTTGCATTTCCTTGATAACTAATAAAGTTGATGCCATTTTATATGTTTAATGGCCATCTGAAGGTAATTTTTTCGAGTATCAGTTTAAGACTTTTGCATTGTTATATTGCATTTTCTACCTTTTTCGTATCAATTTGCAAATACGCTATACATTCTGGATACAAGTATTTTGTCAGACATATATATATATACACACATACACACACACACACACATATACACACACCCCAACATCTTCTTCCACTCTATAGTTTTACTTTTTATTTTTTAAATTTTGATAAAAATAATTTCTTAAAATGAGTGTAGTCACACATCAATTTCTCTTTTTTATGACTTTTTGGTTATTTTTGTTAATTAATTTATTATTATGTTGTATATATGTATGTATGATATAGGGTTTTACTCTGTCACCCCTGGTGAAGTACATTGACATTGTCATAGTTGACTATAGCCTCAAACTTCTGGACTAAAGCAATCCTTTCATCTCAGCCTCCCAGGTAGTTAGAACCAGAGGGTCATGCCACCTATTCAGCTTTTTTTTTTTTCTTTTCGTAGAGACGAGTTCTCACTATGTTGCCCAGGCTGGTCTTGAACTCCTTGCCTCAAGTTATTTTTCTGCCTAATCCTCCCAAAGTTCTTGGATTACTGGTATGAGCCACCACACCTGGTCCTGGTTTCTATTTTTAACAGTTTTGCCAATTATAATACATATATCTCTCTTACGTTGTCTTCTAAGAGTTTTGTTATTTTAACTTTTGCATTCAGAGCTACAATCATCTATAATCAATTTATGTATATGGCCTGAGATAAGAATCAAAATCTTTTAGTGCCTGTATAAGACATTATTTACTTACTGCATTGTGAACTTTGTCATTAATAAGTTGGTCATATATATTTTGTAAAAGTAGTTTTTAAAAGGATTATATTTTAGTTGAAGGTTAATTGGCAATTTCTGATAGGTAAAGTTTCTAGTTTTGTTTGTTCTGTTTATATTGCATTCTGGCTTTCTTACATAGAAACCAAAAGCACTGGGACTGCCACGATAATGGCCTCCCTGTTAGGATTTTTAAACACTTGTTTTTATTTATTTTACATATTTATTATGTATTCATTGATCTGACTTCTTGGAAGCTGGGTCCATTATTTCTAAGTTCCATTTATAACCTTTACATCTAATAACTGTTCACAGCACACCTGCTGTCTTATTTCATGTGTGATTCAGTAGACATCCAGGCAACAAATATTATATTTATGAACCCCTATTGTTAATTCTTTCTATTCTATAATGATAACTTTGCAACAATTCAGTAAGTCTATTTTGTAAATTTTTTTTCTTTTTTTGAGACAGAGTGTTGCCTTGTTGCCTAGGCTGCAGTGCAGTGGCACAATCACAGCTCCCTGCAACGTCCGCTCCCGGGTTTAAACAATTCTCATACCTCAGCCTCCCGAGTAGCTGGGATTACAGGCAATTCCATTTTTGATTTAACTTCATCAGGAGTTCCTTGACCACTCTCTGAATTGATGACTTATGAGAAAATTTCAAAACACTTAGAAAAGCTATTACATTTATGGTTATAGTTTATTAAATAGAAAAGATACAGATAATATTTAGAAAAGAAAATAGGAGGTAGGGAAGCTTCCAGAGGAGAATAAGTGCACACCTGCAGTTGTCCTGTCCCAGTGGAGTCACACAAGCTGTACATAATTTTCCCAGTCATAATGTGACATGTGCAAAATTTTGCCAAGTAGGGAAACCAACCAGAGTCTTGGTGTCCAAAGTATTTTGTTGGGATTCAATTACATAGGCATGCAGTGGGCACATGACTGGCTCTAGCTACTCAATCACCATTTCTACTAATAGGGTCAAACTAATACAGCATGGCCCAGAGACCCAGGCATACAAAAACAAGATAGTCACTACCACTTACATGGTTAGAATCAAATATATGTTTTTGCCCAAGACCTCAAGTGAACTAAGACACTCTTTCTTATCAGGCAGAATTTTCCAAAGGCCTGGAAGTTATCCTCTAGGGGCAAGTCTAAAGCCAGTTCTAAAGACCTTTAAAATGTAAATGGTTGGGGAAGTCCACACCAATTGAATTAACATTTTGTTGCAGAGCTTTATAAAGATAAAATATAACTATTATTGGTGCAGGATATTTTATATTGAATTATTTGTTCATTTGTTGCAAGGCCCAAAGCAGTCAATATCTCATTGTTGAATGAGTACATGGTTTCCAGGTACCTGTTCTCAGGCAAGGAAATGTTCAAGGCTCTAAAAGGAAAATCAGTGACTACCGTGGTGATGCAAGAACTTCCTTAAACTAACCATTTATCCACTCTCCACTCAAGCCATTAATACTTAAAATATATACAAACGAGCAAATATGACTATTAATTGAGATGAGCTAACAACTGAGAATTCTGAATGAAACTACAGCTTGATATTTACCTTGCTGTATCTCCAGTTAAGGCTGATCACTTTTGACTGTCCATGTGTGAGGAACACTATTTACAAATTACATGTCAAACATGTTAAAAAATATTCCATGATACTTGTTAAAACATAATAAGAAACACTTTATTCAGAACAATAAGATGGGTATAGACACAACTGCAGCAAGATTTTGTAGTTGGGGAGAAAGATTGTGCTTAAGTCTAAATACAGTATGGGTAAGTAAGAACTTATAGGCAAGGAGCAGGCTAAGGATTGATGGATGAAAACTTACCAAGAGGAAACAAGGATGAGGAGTATTCTGGCTAAGGTGACGGAATCAATTCTTGCTAGTGACAGCCTGGTGATCAACCGAATTATTTTTATTATTATACTTTAAGATCTGGAGTACATGTGCAGAACATGCAGTTTTGTTACATAGGTATACATGTACCGTGGTCGTTGGCTGTACCCATCAACCCGTCACCTACATTTGGTATTTCCCCCAATGCTATTCCTCCCCTCACCCTCCACACACTGACAGGCCCTGGTGTGTGATATTCCCCTCCCCATTTCCATGTGTTCTCCTTGTTCAACTCCCACTTATGAGTGAGAACATGTGGTGTTTGGTTTTCTGTTCTTGTGTTAGTCTGCTGAGAATGATGGTTTCCAGCTTCATCCATGTCCCTGCAAAGGACATTAACTCATCATTTTTTATGGCCGCACAGTATTCCATGGTGTATATGTGCCACATTTTCTTTATCCAGTCTATCACTGACGGACATTTTGGTTGGTTCCAAGTCTTTGCTATTGTGAATAGTGCCACAATAAACATGTGTGTTCATGTGTCTTTATAGGACAATGATTTATAATCCTTTGGGTATATACCCAGTAATGGAATTGCTGGGTCAAATTATATTTCTAGTTCTAGATCCTTGAGGAATCCCCACAGTGTCTTCCTCAATGGTTGAACTAACTTACATTCCCACCAACAGTGTAAAAGTCTTCGTATTTCTCCACATTCTCTCCAGCATCTGTTGTTTCCTAACTTTTTAATGATTGCCATTCTAACTGGCATGAAATGGTATCTCATTGTGGTTTTGATTTGCATTTCCCTCACGACCAGTGATGATGAGCTATGTTTGTTGGCTGCATAAATGTCTTCCTTTGAGAAGTGTCTGTTCATATCCTTTGCCCACTTTTTAATGGGGTTGTTTTTTTTCTTGTAAATTTAAGTTCTTTGTAGATTCTGGATATTAGCCCTTTGTCAGATGGATAGATTGCAAAAATTTTCTCCCATTCTGTACGTTGCCTGTTCACTCTGATGATAGTTTATTTTGCTGTGCAGAAGCTCTTTAGTTTAATTAGATCCCATTTGTCAATTTTGCTTTTGTTGCAATTGCTTTTGGTGTTTTAGACATGAAGTCCTTGCCCATGCCTATGTCCTGAATGGTATTGCCTAGGTTTTCTTCTAGGGTTTTTACCATTTTAGGTCTTACATTTAAGTCTTATTCCATCTTGAGTTAAGTTTTGTATAAGGTGTAAGGGAAGAGTCCAGTTTCAGTTTTCTGCATATGGCTAGTCAGTTTTCCCAAGACCATTTATTAAATAGGGAATCCTTTCCCCATTGCTTGTTTGTGTCAGGTTTGTCAAAGATTATATGGTTATAGATGTGTGGCATTTTTTTCTGAGGCCTCTGTTCTGTCCCATTGGTCTATATATCTGTTTTGGTACCAGTTCCATGCTGTTTTGGTTACTGTAGCCTTGTAGTATAGTTTGAAGTCAGGTAGCATCATGCTTCCAGCTTTGTTCTTTTTGCTTAGTATTGTCTTGGCTGTGTGGGCTCTTTTTTGGTTCCATATGAAGCTTAAAGTAGTGTTTTCCAATTCTGTGAACAAAGTCAGTGGTAGCTTGATGGGGATAGCATTGAATCTGTAAATTACTTTATGCTTCCTATTCATGAGCATGGAATGTTTCTCCATTTGCTTGTGTCCTGCCTTATTTCCCTGAACAGTGGTTTGTAGTTCTCCTTGAAAAGGTCCTTCACATCCCTTGTAAGTTGTATTCCTAGGTATTTTGTTCTCTTTGTAGCAATTGAGATTGGGAATTCACTCGTGATTTGGCTCTCTGTCTGTTAATGACATATAGGAATGCTTGTGATTTTTGCACATTGATTTTGTATCCTGAGACTTTGCTGAAGTTGCTTATCAGCTTAAGGAGATTTTAGGCTAAGATGGTGGGATTTTCTAAATATACAATCATGTCATCTGCAAACAGAGACAATTTGACTTCTTTTTCTCTTTGAATACCCTTTATTTCTTTCTCTTGCCTGATTGTCCTGGCCAGAACTTCCAATACTATTTGGAATAGGAGTGGTAAGAGACAGCATCCTTGTCTTGTGCAGGTTTTCAAAGGGAATGCTTCCAGTTTTTGCCCATTCAGTATGATATTGGCTATGGGTATGTCATAAATAGCTCATATTTTGAGATACATTCTATTGATACCTAGTTTATTGAGAGTTTTTAGCATGAAGGGGTGTTCAACTCTGTGGAAGGCCTTTTTTGCATCTATTGAGATAATCATGTGGTTTTTGTCATTGGTTTTGTTTATGTGATGGATTATGTTCATTGATTTGCATGTATTGAACCAGTCTTGCATCCCAGGTATGAAGCCAACTTGATCGTGGTGAATAAGCTTTTTGATGTGCTGCTGGATTCAGTTTGTCAGTATTTTATTGAGGTTTTTCCCATCGACGTTCATCAGGGATATTGGCCTGAAATTTTCTTTTTTTGTTGTATCTCAGCCAGGTTTTGGTGTCAGAATGATGCTGGCCTCCTAAAATGAGTTAGGGAGGATTCCCTCTTTTTCTGTTGTTTGGAATAACTTCAGAAGGAATAGTACCAGCTCCTCTTTGTACCTCTGGTAGAATTCAGCTGTGAATCCATCTGGTCCTGGACTTTTTTTGGTTGGTAGGCTATTAAATACTGCCTCAATTTCAGAACTTGTTATTGGTCTATTCAGGGATTCAACTTCTTCCTGGTTTAGAATTGGCAGGGTGTGTGTGTCGAGGAATTTACCCATTTCTTCTAGATTTTCTAGTTTATTTGCATAGAGGTGCTCATAGTATTCTCTGATTGTAGTTTGTATTTCTGTAGGATCAATGGTGATATCCCCTTTATCATTTTTAATTGCCTCTATTTGATTATTCAGTCTCTTCTTTGTCTGGCTGGTGGTCTATCTATTTTGTTGATCTTTTTTTAAAAAAAAACAAGCTCCTGGATTCATTGATTTTTTGAAGGGTTTTTTGTGTCTCTGTCTCCTTCAGTTCTGCTCTGATCTTAGTTATTTCTTGTCTTCTGCTAGCTTTTGAGTTTTTGTGCTCTGCTTTTTTAGTTCTTTTAATTTTGATGTTAGGATATCGATTTTAGATCTTTCCTGCTTTCTCTCATAAGCATTTAGTGCTAAAACGTCTCTCTATAGACTGCTTTAAATGTGTCCTGGAGATTCTGATATGTTGTGTCTTTATTTTCATTGGTTTCAAAGAACATCTTTATTTCTGCCTTTGTTTTGTTATTTACCCAGTAGTCATTCAGGAGTAGGTTGTTCAGTTTGCATGTAGTTGTGTGGTTTTGAGTGAGTTTCTCAATCCTGAGTTCTAATTTGATTGCACTGTGGTCTGAGAGACTGTTGGTTATGATTTCTGTTCTTCTGTATTTGCTGAGAAGTGTTTTACTTCCAGTCATGTGATCAATTTTAGAATAAGTGTGATGAGGTGTTGAGAAGAATGTTTATTCTGTTGATTTGGGGTGGAGAGTTCTGTAGATGTCTATTAGGTCCACTTAGTTCGGAGCTGAGTTCAAGTCCTGAATATCCTTGTTAATTTTCTGTCTCATTGATCTCGCTAATATTGACAGTGGGGTGTTAAAGTCTCCCACTATTATTGTGTGGGAGTCTAAGTCTCTTCTTAGGCCTCTAAGAACTTGTTTTATTAGTCTGGATCCTCCTGTAGTAGGCGCATATATATTTAGGATAGTTAGCTCTTTTTGGTGCATTGATACCTTTACCATTATGTAATGGCCTTCTTTGTCTCTTTTGATGTTTGTTGGTTTAAAGTCTGTTTTGTCAGAGATTAAAATTGCAACTCCTGCTTTTTTTTTTTTTTTTTTTTTTTTTGCTTTCCATTTGCTTGGTAAGTATTCCTCTATCCCTTTATTTTGAGCCTCCTGCCAGTCTGTGTCTTAACTAGGGAATTTAGGCCATTTACATTTAAGGTTAATATTCTTATGTGTGAATTTGATCCTGTCATTTTGACACTGGCTGGTTATTTTGCCTATTAGTTGATGCAGTTTCTTCATAGTGATGATGGTCTTTACAATTTGGTATGTTTTTGCAGCAGCTGGTACAGGTTGTTCCTTTCCATGTTTAGTGTTTCCTTTAAGAACTCTTGTAAGGCAGGCCTGGTGGTGACAAAAACTCTCAGCATTTCCTTGTCTGTAAAGGATTTTATTTCTCCTTCACTTATGAAGCTTAGTTTGGCTGGGCATGAAATTCTGGGCTGACAGGGCCTGTTGTGGGGTGGGGGAATGGGGAGGGATAGCATTTGGAGAAATAATTAATGTAAATGGTGAGTTAATGGGTGCAGCAAGCCAACATGTATTATTTATAACATGTTTGTTATAAACTATTATTAAAGTATTATTATACTTTAAGTATAATAAAGAAATAAAGGGTATTCAGTTAGGAAAAGAAGATGTCAAATTGTCCCTGTTTGCAGAAGACATGACTGTATATTAGAAAACCCCCATCGTCTCAGCCCAAAATCTCCTTAAGCTGGTAAGCAACTTCAGCAAAGTCTCAGGATACAAAATCAATGTGCAAAAATCACAAGCATTCTTATACACCAATAACAGACAAACAGAGAGCCAAATCATGAATGAACTCCCATTCACAATTGCTTCAAAGACAATAAAATACCTAGGAATCCAACTTACAAGGGATGTAAAGGACCTCTTCAAGGAGAACTACAAACCACTGCTCAATGAAATAAAAGAGGACACAAACAAATGGAAGAATATACCATGCTCATGAATAGGAAGAATCAATATTGTGAAAATGGCCATACTGCCCAAGGTAATTTATAGATTCAATGCCATCCCCATTAAGCTACCAATGACTTTCTTCACAGAATTGGAAAAAACTGCTTTAAAGTTCATATGGAACCAAAAAAGACCCTGCATTGCCAAGACAATACTAAGCAAAAAGAACAAAGCTGGAGGCATCACGCTACCTGACTTCAAACTATACTACAAGCCTACAGTAACCAAAACAGCATGGTACTGGTACCAAAACAGACATACAGACCAATGGAACAGAACAGAGCCCTCAGAAATAATACTACACATCTACAGCCATCTGATCTTTGACAAACCTGACAAAAACAAGAAATGGGGAAAGGTTTCCCTATTTAATAAATGGTGCTGAGAAAATTGGCTAGCCATAAGTAGAAAGCTGAAACTGGATCCTTTCCTTACTCCTTATACGAAAATTAATTCAAGATGGATTAAAGACTTAAATGTTAGACCTAAAACCATAAAAACCCTAGAAGAAAACCTAGGTACATAGGCATGGGCAAGGACTTCATGTCTAAAACACCAAAAGCAACAGCAACAAAAGCCAAAATTGACAAATGGGATCTAATTAAACTAAAGAGCTTCTGCACAGCAAAAGAAACTACCATCAGAGTGAACAGGCAACCTACAGAATGGGAGAAAATTTTTGCAATCTACTCATCTGACAAAGGGCTAATAACCAGAACATGTAAAGAAGTCAATCAAATTTACAAGAAAAAAACAAACAACCTCATCCAAAAGTGGGCAAAGGATATGAACAGACACTTTTCAAAAGAAGACATTCATACAGCCAACAGACACACGAAATAATGCCCATCATCACTCACCATCAGAGAAATGCAAATCAAAACCACAATGAGATACCATCTCACACCAGTTAGAATGGCAGTCATTAAAAAATCAGGAAACAACAGGTGCTGGAGAAGATGTGGAGAAATAGGAACACTTTTATACTATTGGTGGGACTGTAAACTAGTTCAACCATTGTGGAAGACAGTGTGGTGATTCCTCAAGGATCTAGAACTAGAAATAGCATTTGACCCAGCCATCCCATTACTGGGGATATACCCAAAGGATTATAAGTCATACTGCTATAAAGACACATGCACATGTATGTTTATTGCAGCACTATTCACAATAGCAAAGACTTGGAATCAACCCAAAAGTCCATCAGTGACAGACTGGATTAAGAAAATGTGGCACATATACACCATGGAATACTATGCAGCCATCAAAAAGGATGAGTTCGTGTCCTTTGTAGGGACATGGATGTGGCTGAAAACCATCGTTTTCAGCAAACTATCGCAAGAACAGAAAACCAAATACCACATGTTCTCACTCATAGGTGGGAATTGAATAATGAGATCACTTGGACACAGGAAGGGGATCATCACACACCGGGTCCTATTGTGGGAGGGGAGGGATAGCATTAGGAGATATACCTAATGTAAATGACGAGTTAATGGGTGCAGCATACCAACATTGCACATGTATACCTATGTCACAAACCTGCATGTTGTGCACATGTACCCTAGAACTTAAAGTATAATTTTTAAAAAAGGTAAAAAAAAAAAAAAAAAAAAAAGAACGAAAGAAGCTAAGAACCTTGAAAAAAGGTTAGGAGAATTGCTAACTAGAATAACCAGTTTACGCCATCCCATTACTGGGGATATACCCAAAGGATTATAAATTATGCTGCTATAAAGACACATGCACACGTATGTTTATTGCAGCACTATTCACAATAGCAAAGACTTGGAATCAACCCAAATGTCCATCAGTGACAGATTGGATTAAGAAAATGTGGCA
>NC_037668.1:138046432-138063434 GCF_003255815.1 Theropithecus gelada
GTCGGTTACTGAAGCTTGTGCATTTGTCACGTATTTCTCGTGTCATGGTTTTCATCTCTTTCATTTCGTTTATGACCTTCTCTGCATTAATTACTCTAGCCGTCAATTCTTCCACTTTTTCAAGATTTTTAGTTTCTTTGCGCTGGGTACGTAATTCGTCCTTTAGGTCTGAGAAGTTTGATGGACTGAAGACTTCTTCTCTCATCTCGTCAAAGTCATTCTCTGTCAAGCTTTGATCTGTTGCTGGCAATGAGCTGCGCTCCTTTGCAGGGGGAGATGTGCTCTTATTTTTTGAATTTCCAGCTTTTCTGCTCTGCTTTTTCCCCATCTTTGTGGTTTTTATCTGCCTCTGGTCTTTGATGATGATGGTGACGTACTGATGGGGTTTTGGTGTGGGTGTCCTTCCTGTTTGATAGTTTTCCTTCTAACAGTCAGGACCCTCAGCTGCAGGTCTGTTGGAAATTGCTTGAGGTCCACTCCAGACCCTGTTTGCCTGGGTGTCAGCAGCAGAGGCTGCAGAAGATAGAATATTGCTGAACAGCGAGTGTACCTGTCTGATTCTTGCTTTGGAGGCTTCCTCTCAGGGGTATACTCCACCCTGTGAGGTGTGGGGTGTCAGACTGCCCCTAGTGGGGGATGTCTCCCAGTTAGGCTACTCAGGGGTCAGGGACCCACTTGAACAGGCAGTCTGTCCCTTCTCAGATCTCAACCTCCATGTTGGGAGATCCACTGCTCTCTTCAAAGCTGTCAGACAGAGTTGTTTGCGTCTGCAGAGGTTTCTGCTGCTTTTGTGGTTGTTTACTGTGCCCTGTCCCCAGAGGTGGAGTCTACAGAGACAGGCAGGTTTCCTTGAGCTGCTGTGTGCTCCACCCAGTTCGAGCTTCCCAGTGGCTTTGTTTACCTACTTAAGCCTCAGCAATGGCGGGCACCCCTCCCTCAGCCTCGCTGCTGCCGTGCCGGTAGATCGCAGACTGCTGTGCTAGCAATGAGGGAGGCTCCGTGGGTGTGGGACCCTCCCGGCCAGGTGTGGGATATGATCTCCTGGTGTGCCTGTTTGCTTAAAGCGCAGTATTGGGGTGGGAGTTACCCGATTTTCCAGGTGTTGTGTGTCTCAGTTCCCCTGGCTAGGAAAAGGGATTCCCTTCCCCCTTGCGCTTCCCAGGTGAGGCAATGCCTTGCCCTGCTTCAGCTCTCGCTGGTCGGGCTGCAGCAGCTGACCAGCACCAATCGTCCGGCACTCCCCAGTGAGATGCACCCAGTACCTCGGTTGAAAATGCAGAAATCACCGGTCTTCTGTGTCGCTCGCGCTGGGAGTTGGAGACTGGAGCTGTTCCTATTTGGCCATCTTGCTCCGCCCCCCACTTGGCCCTTTTTTGCATTGTGGTGGCCCCTGATGACTGTATATCTGGCCATCCAGTGACTTGCTGTACTGTCTTACAGGTCAGTGTGGGGCCAGGAACAACTGGGCCAAGGGGCACTACACAGAAGGTGCAGAGCTGAAGGCGTCGGTGATGGATGTTGTGAAAAAAGAATCAGAGCTGTGACTGCCCGCAGGGTTTCCAGCTTACCCGCTCCCTGGGTGGAGGGACTGGATCTGGGATGGGTACCCTTCTCATCAGTAAGATCTGGGAGGGGTACCCAGACAGGATCATAAACAGTGTTCTGCCTTTGCCCAAGGTGTCAGATACCATGGTGGAGTCCTACAGTGCCACCCTCTCAGTCCACCAGCTCATAGAAATTGCAAAGGAGACCTTTGCATTGATAGCGAAGCCCTGTAGTTCTGCATGACATCTGTTCCAGAACCCTAAAACTGCCCACACCCACCTATGGTGACCTGAATCACCTGGTGTCTGCTACCATGAGTGGGGTCATCATGTGCCTGCGCTTCCCAGGCCAGCTGAATACTGACCTGCAAAGGCTGGCCATGAACATGATCCCATTTCCCCGGCTGTGCACTTCTTCATGCCTGACTTTGCCCCACCAACCAGCCAGGGCAGCCAACAGTACTGGGCCCTGACTGTGGCTGAGCTTACCCAGCAAATATTTGATGCTAAGAATATGATGGTTGCCTGTGAGCCCCGTCATGGCCACTACCTAATGGCGGCTGCCATTTTCAGAGGTTGTGTGTCCATGAGGGAGGTGGATGAGCAAATGTTCAATATTTAAAACAAGAACAGCAGCTACTTTGCTGACTGGCTCTCACAATGTGAAAACGGCCATCTGTGCCATTGCACCTAAGGGGCTAAAAATGTCAGCCACCTGCATCGGCAACAACACGCCATCCTGGAGCTGTTCAAGTGTGTTCCAGGCCTTCCTGCACTGGTACATGGGTGAGGGCATGGACGTGATGGAGTTCACCAAGGCCGAGAGCAACATGAACGACCTGCTGTCTGAGTAAGCAGTACCAGGATGCCACAGCCGAGGAGGAAGGAGGCGGCCTAGAGCCTGCCTTTTCTGGGTAAAGAGGGGAAGCGGTGCGGATTCTCTAGTGCGTTCTGATAGCCATGTGTCACTACGCACTTGTTCTTTGTGTCTTCACATCTCCTCTTGTTGCATTCTAAAGCATTTTCATAGTATGCAGTTTTGCCTAATAGAGCATTCTCTTAGCATCTGCTTTCACCTGCACTTTCTATAGGCCCTCTGGGTACTGCTGGCAGATGTAATTGTGCTGCAAGGTTACAGCTGACTTGGGCTTCTATGCCCAGGAACAAGCATTCCAGTGGTTCCTGGCGGGGTTAGTATGGGCTATGGACACGGCAGGCATGCTTCACAGGAGCTTGAACCTGCCCTGGGCCTTGGTCATCTGCTCAGTAGGGAACCTGCTTCCTGAAGGCAACCCTGGCTTCTCCTCCACAGGACCAGCTGGTCTCTGTAACTTAAAAGAGGCCAGTGTTGCCCACCCCCACCCTACTTCCAAAAGGGTTGGGCAATTCTACCCCAAGGTGGGACCTTGGAGACAATGTAGTAGCACTACTGGTCCTGAACCAGCAATAAAGGGTGGTCAAATAGGGGGCCAGCTACCCGTTCCCCATGATAGCGTGGGTGTGTCAGTGTGACCTCTTCCCCCTAATCATATGGGCACACGAATATCTGGCAGGGGCAGAGACTAGTTGGCAGGAATCAAGCCCACTGTGTACTCACATGCATGTAGAAGGGAATTAGGCCCTGGGGGCTGTACATGTGGTCACTGGGCCTGTGTGTGTCTCTCCATGGGTGCAGTTTCTGAACAGGAACTGGGAATATGGCAACCAGTGATGAAAATACCTACTCAGGGGTCTGTTCTGCCCCAGGCTGGAGGGATGGCACTCCCTGGAAAAGTAGCTAATGTACACTGCCTCTTGTCTCACCTATCCCCCACTTCAAAGCAGGGGGAGAATACAAGGCTATCAGGATGAGAGAGGTGGAAGTGGCACCTTTGGGGTCAGGCCCTTAAGCCAGGCAGAGCCTCTTTCCCAGGCCTCTCAGGAAGCCTGGACTTCGAGGCCTGCCTCCAGGAAGCTGTCAATAAGATGTGTGTGAGCTGGGTGCTTGGGAGCACACCCAGGACAGTGCTCTTCTACCTGGCTCTTATAGAACTCAGCCATGGCCTGTATGATACCCTGTTGGTAATTCACCCCATCACACAGGTGGATCAGGAAGATGAAGCCAGCATAGCCTGGGGTTGGGCAGATGTTCATGTCCTACCCCAGATCCCCTTGGCCTTCCCCTAGGCCTGCCCACCTGTCTCAGATGCATCAGGGAAGGCAGGTGAGGCTCATCTCCTTTTCCCTAAATACTGGCAATTGCTTCACAGGCAAGCAGAGGAGTGTCTCATCTTTGGAAAATATGTCCCTGGGTAGGGACACAGCTGGGAGGTGAGAGAAGTTCCCCTTTAATGCCCCAACCTGTTCTCAGAGCAGGAAAAGGGGCCTCTGTGACAGCCCTCCTCACTGGCTCTTGCCCTCTGAGGGGTGTCCTTGCCCAGCACAGCCCAGGCCTTCACCCACCTGACTTGGCCTTACATGGAGCTGGTTGGGAAGGTTTAGCTGCAGCAACAACTGGAAGCTGCCCATAACTAGTGCCCCCACTCGTGGGTGGTGTCAGATGTTCCTCCCTCCTGCAGTGGTACAGCCAGAGTGGCAGAGGGGGCAAGTCACTGCTGCAGTTCCCACCTGGTTCTGAGTGGGGCCCAGGCTTGGCTCCTGTGTATTTCTCAATTACCTGGTTCCACCTGGGACTTCATGGATGGGAGTGGTCCTCTTAGGGGCCTTTTTTTAAATATGCCAGCTGCAGGTCTGTGTTTCTCAAGTCTCAGGAGTCCCGCTTCCAGCCCGGCAAGCATGGGCCATGGTGGGAGGGGGCATGAAGCTTCCAGAAAGCAGAACCTAGTGACTGCTGATGGTTTTCTTCCTTCAGTGGGAGTCAGCTCAGAATCTCAACGTTCTTGTAGGGCTTCAAAACAGTACAGACAGGGTAGCGTGTAAGCAATTGAGGCAGAATGATGGGGCCAGGAGGGAGCAGGGCCAAGGTCTGGTGGCTTACCCATGTAGAAGCGATTGTAGGGATTATCTACTATCCGGGAATTCAGTGGAGCTTGGTCTCATTAAAGCCCTAGATGAACTTGGACTTGGACATGGGAGACAGCATGAAGTGGGGGCTCTACTACATGCTGTGGTTTTTGAGCAGCTGTGCCATGGTGTACCCATAGATGTTCCCCACCTGGAGCACAGCTGTGGGTAGAAGCTGGCATAGCTGCAGAGGGAAGAGGAGGAGCAGGCGGCAGGAGGAGTCTCAAGAGCAGCCTCAGGCAGCCAGATGGGGCCTCTGCAAGCAAAATGCAGATCCAGTGTGTTGGCCTCTTAGCTTCTTGGCTTGCTGCAGATCACCTGACCTCTGCTTACCTGTAAATGGGGGTTGCAGTAGCACCTGCCTTCTGGGACTCTCACAGCTTGAAGGGGCAGCACACGCCATGTGCTGAGAATGCACCTGACTCTGGGGAGCTTCTGACAGCACATCAGATTCAGCATACCCAACCTCTACCAGACACCATGAAATCTTCCCTACCCCTCATTCCAACTGAAGGGAAAGGGAGTCTGTCCTAGGGGAGCAAGTATAGGCATATTTCTCTGGTGGGCACATTGCCCAGGCTTGGGAAAGCCCCTTGGACACATGCTGGTTTCACTAGGAATCTGTGGGGTGGATTTAGCCTGGAGCCCTGTACCCCAGGAGGCCAGTGGCCCCCTACCTGGGACCAGGACTGCACCCCAGGAGGTCAGTAGCCCCCTACATGGGAAGCAGGTGGTGGGGCTGAACTTTGAGGGAAGTCATCATTTGGTATCAGGAAAAGTGCAAGCAGTTGATGGTGGTTCAGTTCTGCAGGGCTTGTGTAATAACCCAAAGAGTGCAAAGTTAACACAGGCTCATCAGTTTAAAAGATAATGGGGCAGTTGTCTTCATCTGCCCCTTTCCCAGAAGTAACTGGTGTTCAGAGGTGGATCTGGTTTCTTCCAAGCCCTTTCCCTTTGCATGTAGCTGTGTGCATGTATTTAGGTGTGTGTGTACACACATTCTGCAGAGGAGTTTTGTTTTTTTATTTGGGGGCATAACTAGTGAGGCAGCCTGGTATTGTAAGTGTGAAGTCCTCTATGGAGTGGGCATTGGGTCCTTACTAGCTGGCTTCTGCCAGCTGTTCCCCCAGTTTCTGCCCTTCACAGACATGCTGGCCACCTGTTATGACATTCAGTAGTCTGGTCCCCGGTTAGTAACATGAGAAGACTTAGTCAGCTACATCATAAAACTGGAAAAGCCTACGTTATGCAGAGAGAAAGTATAAATGAATATTTGTGTACTGCTCGGCTGGAGTCCACAGTACATGACTGAGATGACAAAGGGATTTTTTTCACCTAATATTTGGACCCTGAAAGAGGGCATTTATGGTTTTCTTATTTAGAACACAGAATAAGTACTACCCAAAATTATCCCCAACTCCCACTTCACCTCTCTAGTTTACCTGCCTTGGAGAGAAAGAGGAACTCACCTGGTTAATGCAAGCCTGAAATTATTTGAGCCAGGTCACTGTGTAAAGGTCATACTGACTCTGTCCTCTCATGTGTCACATTCTCAACTCAGATATTTCATAGCTCCCTGTATACAGGTAGATACAGTACCCTCCTAGCCTCCTTTCTTGGTATGATACATGCCTGACAGCATGTGAGAGGGCTCAAGGTCCAGGCTCATGGGATGATTTGGGCAAGACTGTTCTGCTTGCCCCATCTAATCTCTCCAGGTGAACCTGCATGCGTATGTTCCTCCATCTAGTTCCAGAATAGGGGATAGGAGGTTATATGGTTTGGCTCTCTGTCCCTACCCAAATCTTACCTTAATTTGTGATAATGCCCATGTGTCAAGGATGGGACCAGGTGGAGATAATTAAATCTTGGGGCAGTTTCCCCCATACTATTCTCATGATAGTGACTGAGTTCTCACAAGATCTGATGGTTTTATAAGGGGCTTCCGCCTTCACTTGGCTCTCACTCCTCTCATGCCTGCTGCCATGTAAGGTGTGACTTTGCTCCTCCTTCACCTTCTGCCATGATTGTGGGGCCTCCTCAGCCATGTGGAACTGTGAGTCCATTAAACCTCCTTTCCTTTATATATTACCCAGTCTCAGGAATGTCTTTATGAGCAGTATGAGGACAGACTAATACAGTAAATTGGTCCCAGGAATAGGGTGCTAGTGTAAAGACACCCCAAAATGTGGAAGTGACTTTGGACCTGGGTAACAGGCAGAGGTTGGAACAGTTTGGAGAGCTTAGAAGACAGGAAGATGTTGGAAGGTTTGGAACTTCCTAGAGACTTGTTGAATGGCTTTGACCAAAATGCTGATAGTGATATGGACAATAAGGTCCAGGCTGAGGTGGTCTCAGATAGAGATAAGGATCTTGTTTGGAACTGCAGTAAAGGTCACTCATGCTATGCAAAGAGACTGGTGGCACTTTGCCCCTGCCCTAGAGATTTGTGGGACTTTGAACTTGAGAGAGATGATTTAGGGTATCTTGCAGAAGAAATTTCTAAACAGCAAAACATTCAAAAGGACACAGAGGGGCCAGGCACAGTGGCTCATGCCTGTAATCCTAGCACTTTGGGAGGCCAAGGTGGGTGGGTTACTTGAGGTCAGGAGTTCAAGACCAGCTTCACCAACATAGTGAAACCCTGTCTCTACTAATAATACAAAAATTAGCCAGACGTGGTGGCAGGCACCTGTAATCCCAGCTACTCGGGAGGCTGAGGCAGGAGAATCACTTAAACCCAGGAGGCAGAGGTTGCAGTGAGCTGAGATCATGCCATTGTACTCCATTCTGGGGGACCAGGGTAAAACTCCATCTCAAAATAAAGAGGAAGCAGAGCATAAAAGTGTGGGGAAAAGAGAGATCAGCCTGTTACTGTGTCTATATAGAAAGAAGTAGACATAAGAGACTCCATTTTGTTCTGTATTTGAGATGCTGTTAATCTGTGACCCTACCCCTAACCTTGTCCTTGCAAGAGACATGTGCTATGGTGACTCAAGGTTTAAAGGATTTGGGGCCGTGCAGGGTGTGCTTTGTTAAACAAGTGCCTGAAGGCAGGTTACTGGTTAAAAGTCTGGACTTGCTAGCTCAATGCTGCTCTTTATGCACTAAAAAGGTTTATGGAGATATTTACATATGCATATCAAGGCACAGCACTTTTCCTTAAACTTATTCGTGTCACAGAGAACTTTATTCATATGTCTTACTGCTGACTTTCTCCCTATAATGATCCTATTATCCTGCCACTTCCTTTTCTTTAAGATGGTAAAGATAATTATCAATAAATACTAAGGGAACTAAGGGACCGGTGCCGGCATGGGTCCTCTGTATGCTGAGTGCCGGTCCCCTGGACCCACTTTTTCTTTCTCTATACTTTGTCTCTGTGTCTCATTTCTTTTCTCAAGTCTCTCATTCCACCTAACAAGAAACGCCCACAGGTGTGGAGGGGCAGGCCACCCCTTCATCAAAGCTTGAAAAATTTGCAGCCTGATGATGCAGCAGAAAAGAAAAAACCCATTTTCTGTGAAGAAATTCAAGCCTACAGCAGAAATTTGCATAAGCAACAAGGGGCTGAATGTTAATCACCAAGACAACGGGGAAAATGTTTCCAAGGCATGTCAGAGACCTTCACAGCAGCCCCTCCCATCACAGGCCTAAAGGCCTGGGAGGAGAAAATGGTTTCCTGGGCCAGGTTTAGAGGCCCCCTGCAGTATGCAGCCTTGGGATTTGGTGCCCTGCATCCCAGTCACTCCAACCGTGACTAAAAGGGACCAAGGTACAGTTCAGGCCATTGCTTCACAGGTACAAGCCTCAAGCCTTGGTGGCTTACACATGGTGTTGGGCCTGTAGGTGTGTAGAAGTCAAGAATTGAGGTTTGGGAACCTCTGCCTAGATTTCAGAGGATGTATGGAAATGCTTGGATGTGCAGGCAAAGTTTGCTGCAGGGGTACAGCCCCTCTGGAGAACCTCTGCTAGAGCAGTGTGGAAGGAAAAGGTGGGGTTGGAGCCCCCACACAGAGTCCCCACTGGGGCACTGCCTAGTGGAGCTGTGAGCAGAGGGCCACTATCTTCCAGATCCCAGAATGGTAGACCCACCTACAGCTTGCACTGTGCACCTGAAAAAGCCCCAGATACACAATGCCAGCCCATGAAAGTAACCAGGGGGCAAGGCTGTACCCTGCAAAGCCACAGGGACAGAGCTGCCCAAGGCTGTGGGCAGCCTTGCATCAGCAAGACCTGGATGTGAGACATGGAGTCAAAGGAGATCATTTCAGAGCTTTAAGAATTGACTGCCCTGCCGGATTTTGGAATTGCATGGGGCCTATAGCCCCTTCATTTTGGCCAGCTTCTCACATTTGGAACAGGTGTATTTATTTATCCAATGTCTGTACCCCCATTGTATCTAGGAAGTAACTAACTTTCTTTTGACTTTACAGGCTCATAGGTGGAAGGTACTTGTCTCAGATGAGACTTTGGAGTGTGGACTTTTGAGTTAATGCTTAAATGAGTTAAGACTTTGGGGGACTATTGGGAAAGCAAAATTGGTTTTGAAATGTGAGAACATGAGATTTGGGAGGGGCTGTGGATGGAATAACATGGTTTGGCTCTGTGTCCCCACCCAAATCTCATCTTGAATTGTGATTCCCCATGTGTCAAGGGTGGGACCAGGTGGAGAGAAATGAATCATGGGAGTGGTTTCCCCATGCCGTTATGATATTGAGCGAGTCCTCATGAGATCTGATGGTTTTATAAGGGACTTCCCACTTAACTTGGCTCTCACTTCCTTCTTGCCTGCCACAATGTAAGACATGACTTTGCTCCTTCTTTACCTTCCATTGTGATCTTGAGGCCTCCCTAGCCAGGTGGAACTGTGAGTCCATTAAACTTTCTTTCCTTTATAAATTACCCAGTTTCAAGTATATCTTTATTAGCAGCATGAGAAGAGACAAGAAGTCTCATATTGACCTCGAGTTTATGCCAGTTTTTCCACAAGAGCTTCCCAAGACAGTCCCTGGTGTGGGGCTTATAAGATGCCATGAAGATATGTGAAGTCACTATCTGCTTTTATTGTGTGGGTGCTTTATAAATTAGAGCCCTAGAGGGGAATAGGTGTCAGAGCTACTCCAAACCGCTAACATAAACTTCTAAGCCTGGCCCTTTTTTGGTGGTAAAATATATATAACATAAATCTCACCATTTTAATCATGTTTAAATGTACAGTTCAATGGCATTCAGTATACTCACATGGTTGTACAACCATCTCCTTTATCCATATCTACAACTTTATTATTATCCTCAACTGAAACTCCTAAACTCCTGAATGAAGAAGTCATCAAATAGAAGACTGATGAATTTGACTTCATAAAAATTAAAACTTTCAATGAGAAAAAAATGCCTCAAAGTCAAAAGTCAACGGACTGGGGAAATCTCCAACATATATGACAGACAAAAAGCTAATTTGGGTAATGTATATATAAAGCTATCATAAATTATTAAAATACCAGCAAAAAAATTGAAAATAAAGAATGTTGTATTAGTGCATTTTCATGCTGCTGATAAAGACATACCCGAGACTCAGCAATTTACAAAAGAAAGAGGTTTACTGTACTTACAGTTTCACATGGCTAAGGAGGCCTCACAATAATGGTGGAAATTGAAAGGTACGTCTCACATGGTGGCAGCAGAAGAGAGAATAAAAGCCAAGTGAAACGGATTTCCCCTTATCAAACCATCAGATCTGATGAGATTTAGTCACTACCATGAGAACAGCAGAGGGGAAACTGTCCCCATGATCCAATAATCTCCCACCAGGTCACTCCCACAACATGTGGGAAATATGGGAGTACAATTCAAGATGAGATTTGGGTGGGGATACCAAGCCAAACCATATCAGATATAAAGAGTTCAAAGAAAAATGTAGATTTAAAAATATTTGCTAAGTTTTTTACTGTGGTAAAATATGCATAACAAAGTTTACCACTGTAACCACTTTGAGGTGTATAATTCAGTGGCATTAAGTACAAATACATTGTTGTGCAACCATCACCACTATCCATTTTCAAAACTATTTTATCATCCCAAACTGAAATTCTATCTATGGAAAAATAACTCCCCATTTCCCTTCCTCCCATCCCCTGACCTCCACTATTTTATTTTCTATGTCTATCAATTTGACTACTTTGGGTGCTTCATATAAGTGTAAGCATACAGTATTTGCTTTTTTGTCTAACGTATTTTACTTAGCAAAATCTTCTCAAGTTTTGTTGTAGCATGTATCAAAATTTCTTTTACTTTTAAGGTTGAAGATATCATTGTATGTATTGACTATATTTGCTTACCCATTCATCTATAGATGGACATTTTGGTGGTTTCTACTCTTTGGCTATTGTGGGTGCTGCTATAAATATGGGTGTGCAAATATCTGTGCAAATTCCTGCTTTCAGTTCTTTTAGGTATATACCCAAAAGCAGAATTGCTAGATCATATGGTGATTACTGTTTTCCACAGTGGCTGTGCCATTTTACTTTCCCACCAGTAGTATGCAAGACTTCTGACTTCTCCACATCCAGTATTTGCTGTTCTCTGGGTTTTTGTTGTTTGTTTTGGTTTATTGTTGTTGTTTTTGTTTTATGGTAGCTATACTTATGTGTGTCAGTTGGTATTGCATTGTGCTTTTGATGTACATTGTTCTCATAATTGATGCTGAGCACCTCACCCTGTGCTTACTGATCATTTGTGTATCTTCTTTAAAGAAATGTTTATTTTAAAATCTTTGCTCATTTTTAAATTTGATGTTGTTGTTGTTGCTGTGGTCTTAATATAGCCTGAATATTAATTACTTATCAGATATATAGTGTGTGGATATTTTCTCCCCCTCTGTGAATTGTATATTCAATCTATTGATTGTATCTTCAGATACACAAAAGGTTTTAACTTTAATAATGTTATTTTTATGTATTTTTGTTGTGTTGCCTGCACTTTCACTGTCATATCCAAGAAATTATTGCCAGATTCTATGTTATGAAACTTTTTCCCTATGTTTTCTTCTAAGGGTTTTATAACTTTAGCTCTCACAATTAGATGTTTGATCCATTTTTAATTGTTTTGTATATGGTGTAAAGTAAGGGTTCAACATCATTCTTTTCCATGTAAATATCCAGTTTTTCTAGCACCATTTAAAAATACTGTCCTTTCTCATTGAATAGTTTTGGCTGCCTTGTTGAAAATTATGACCAATATTGCCTTGGTCTTCATGTCTGTCTCTATGCTGGTACATTTTTTGGGTACTGAAACATTGCAGTAAGTTTGAAACCACAAGGCGTTAGTCCTTTAACTTTGCTTATTTTAATATAGATTGGGACACGGGTTTTTTTTTTTGAGATTTCATCTGAATTTTAGAATAGGTTTTTCTATTTTTGCAAATGTTTGGATTTTTATAGGAATTTCATTGAATCTGTAGATGACTATAGATAACAATGACATCTTGACAAGGTTTTGTCTTCCAATCCATGAACACATGGTGTCTTTTCATTTGAGTCATCTTTAATACCTTTCTGCAATGTTTATAGTTTTCACTGTACAGGTTTTTCATTACCTTGGTTAAGTTGGTTTCTAAGTATTTTATTCTTTCGACGGTATCATAAATGATACTGTTGTCTTGATTTTTCTTCATGTAGTTTATTGTTAGTTATTGTAGAAATACAAATGATTTTATGTATTGATTTTTGTATCCTGCAACTTTATTGAATTTTATTTATTGCTCCTGACAGTTTCTTTCACAATATACAAGATTATATCATCTGCAAACAGATACTTTTACCTTCTCTTTTTTAAATGGAATATTTTTTATTCTTTTTCTTGCCTTACTGCTCTAACTAGAACCTGCCATACTACATTAAATAGAAGTGGTAAAAGCAGGCATCCTTGTTTTTGCTCTTAGGATAAAAGCTTTCACCATTATGTTAGCTTTGTTTTTTTAAAATGTATAACATATTATGTTAAGGTCTTTCCTTTCTGTTTGTAGTTTGAGTATTTTTTATCATGAAAGTGGGTTAAATTTTGACAAATGCTTTTTCTGCTTTGGTTAAAATAATCATGTGGGGTTTTTTTCTTCTATAGGTTAATGTGGTATTACATTGATTTTTATGTGTTGGAGCATACTTTTACTTCAGGAGTCAATTATACTCATTCATGGTGTATAATCCTTTTAATGTACTGCTAAATTTAAATTGCTAGTATTTTGTTGAGAATTTTTGCATCAGCATTTGTAAGTGATGTTTGTCTGTAGTTTTCTTGTGTTGTCTTTGGTTTGGTGTCTGGGTAATACTGGCCTCATAGAATGAGTTAGAAAATGTTACCTCCTCTTCAAATTTTTGAAAGAGTTTGAGAAAAACTGGTGTTAATTCTGCTTTAAATGTTGGGTAGAATTCAGCAGTGAAGCCATCTGGTCTAGGGCTTTTCTTTGTTGCTGGGTTTTCGGTTACTGATACAATGTTCATACTGAATCTCCTTGCTGAATAGGTTTATTCAGCTATTCTATTTCTGATTCTGTCTTAGTAGGTTTTTTGTTTCTAAAAATTTGTTCATTTTATTTGTTATTCAATTTTTTTGATGTATAGTTGCTTATGGTACTCTCTTATATCCTTTTTCACTCTGTAAGTTTGGTATAACTCATTTAAGTTATAACTTCTCCAGTAGCCAATTATTTCAAAGACCAGACATGTACTCCTTAAAAAATGACTAAAACTGACAGCTTGTAGAAAGCCATAAAAACCTTTACTGTGTTGTTCTGGTAACACACTTGTAAGATGCTTGCCAAAAAAAAAAAAAAAAAAAAGAAAAGAAAAAGAAAAACACTGGAAAATACTTTTCAATTTCTCAAGGAGATTACTACAACAGTAACACATCAAGACTTATTCATTAATAATGAAAAATACGAATTGTTATACTAAATCTGGATAGAAAAACATAGGTAGTTTTTTACCTATCTTCATTATCTGTACAATGTTACCTTTCAAAATATTTTGAAAGTGTTAACTGTATGGGAAAAAATGAGGTATTTGAAAATGGTTAGAAAGTTTAACAAAACCTTATAAACTCACATGTCCTTTACTGGGATATCCTTGAAGATCTGAGAGTTGTCCACATTTTGTACAGCTTGATCATTCATAATCTTGGAGGCAAACAGAGTGACTCCCAAGGAAATCCTTTTCCAGTTAGATGGACAAATGTCAATTTCAGCATAAGTTAAGATCCTTTCCAGGTAAATCTGCAAAAGAGAGTACTGATATTTGATTTTAGTTCAGTTTAGCTGTTACGATAAGAATGCATGAATGACAGATTTCTTCTGTTTTTGACCAGAAAGTAAGTGCCTTTTATTTTTATATTCAGAGATTTTGCTTAGTCAGCCAAAGCAAGAGACCAAATCACAGTTGTAAGTCAGATATCTCTACATCTACTCCGTCCTTAGAAATGTGCAGTCCAATTTTGATCACAGGAATGACTGGACATCTCAGCCAAGGGCATCATGAAGACAGATGGAGTCATTGCCTTCACACCCATAAAACGCAGCACATGCACAGGCCCAGTGTGCATTAAGGTTATTAAATGAACACTTCAATACCCACCTTGTGCAATGTGTTTTTATACCTGGTTTGCAGGTTGATAGAAATTATACAGATATGTCATGCTTGATTGTATAAAACCCAAGGGATACTGAGTACATTGCTATCTTCTCCTTTTCACAATAACTAATCCTTTTGTGGCACTAGCTTGAAGAACTGCTAGTCAAAAGAGCCTCCCAGTGGCTGCTGTGCAGAGCAGCATGACAGGTTCAGGGCTTTGGGGCCATAAAATGTTTCCACATTCAGTGCCTTGATAAGGAATACCCCTGTAGAGAAGGGTACTTCTCACAGCCCTATTTTTCCTATCTCCACAATCATTTCATGAAAATTTATTTTCTGTTTTGTTTTGTTTTTAGATGGAGTCTAGCTCTGTCTCCAGGCTGGAGTGCAGTGGTGCGATCTCGGCTCACTGCAACCTCTGCCTCCCAGGTTCAAGAGATTCTCCTGCCTCAGCCTCACGAGTAGCTGAGATTACAGACACATGCCACCACATCCAGCTAATTTTTGTGTTTTTAGTAGAGATGGGGTTTCACCTTGTTGGCCAGGATGGTCTCGATCTCCTCACCTTGTGATCCACCCACCTTGGCATCCCAAAGTGCTGGGATTACAAGCGTGAGCCACTGCACCAGGCTTCTTTTCTGTCTTACATCATCTGCAACATTGTCAATTCCATTGGCTTAAAGGCAGTAACACCTGTCCGTCTCTGATCCTTGGGATTCCTCTTAACTTGCAAGGCAGTTTGTGAGAAAATCTCATAAAGTATTTTACATCTGTCAAACATCTACCTACAAAAAATTTGGTGAAGTGAACAGCTGAGTAAAGGTTATAGAGGTAATCCATGAGGTGTTGTTACCTCAAACAGTACTCTGCAGAAGCATATGGTTTATATATCATTTGAACTATGTACCAAGACAAAAGGAAAACAGTTCATTTTATGAAAGTTTATTATCTGAAAGTTAGGTTGGCAGCTCAGATCTGGCAATGTTCTCCAAACTCAACAGTGTTTTCAAAAACAAATGGCTCTCGAACACAATGTATTCTTAGATTCTTCTCCCTTGCCCCCAAACTCCACACTCTCAAGTATCCTAAGAATGAACCTCCTGCCCAAGGTTAACGCTCTATAGATATCATTAGAAAGCATTGAAACAGCACTGGCAAGCCCTCAACTTCCTGTTGCCTTTATTGCTAAGCTGGTAACCTGTGGACACTCATTGATCCCACTTGTCTTCCTGAGTCAATCAGAGAGAGTTCCTTTTTCCCACTATGCCAGTTCTTGATCAGTGTGGTTGATCCATCCTACTTCTGCAGAACACTTTTCCCACAATCACTTTTTTTTTTTTTAAATACTTTAAGTTCTAGGGTACGTGTGGACAATGTGCAGGTTTGTTACATACGTATACATGTGCCATGTTGGTGTGCTGCACCCATTAACTCGTCATTTACATTAGGTATATCTCCTAATGCTATCCCTCCCCCAACCCCTCCCCACAATAGGACCCGGTGTGTGATGCTCCCCTTCCTGTGCCCAAGTGATCTCATTGTTCAATTCCCACCTCTGAGTGAGAACATGTGGTATTTCGTTTTCTGTTCTTGCGATAGTTTACTGAGAATGATGGTTTCCAGCTGCATCCATGTCCCTACAAACGACACAAACTCATCCTTTTTTATGGCTGCATAGTATTCCATGGTGTGTATGTGCCACATTTTCTTAATCCAGTCTGTCACTGATGGACATTTGGGTTGATTCCAAGTCTTTGCTATTGTGAATAGTGCCGCAATAAACATACGTGTGCATGTGTCTTTATAGCAGCGTGACTTATAATCTTTTGGGTATATTACCAGTAATGGGATGACTGGGTTGAATGGTATTTCTAGTTCTAGATCCTTGAGGAATCGCCACACTGTCTTCCACAATGGTTGAACTAGTTTACAGTCCCACCAACAGTGTAAAAGTGTTCCTATTTTTCCACATCCTCTCCAGCAATGTTGTTTCCTAATTTTTTAATGATTGCCATTCTAACTGGTATGAGATGGTATCTCAATGTGGTTTTGATTTGCATTTCTCTGATGGCGAGTGATGATGAGCATATTTTCATGTGTCTGTTGGCTGTATGAATGTCTTCTTTTGAGAAGTGTCTGTTCATATTCTTTGCCCACTTTTTGATGGGATTGTTTGTTTTTTTCTTGTAAATTTGATTGAGTTCTTTATAGGTTCTGGATATTACCCCTTTGTCAGATGAGTAGATTGCAAAAATTTTCTCCCATTCTGTAGGTTGCCTGTTCACTCTGATGGTAGTTTCTTTTGCTGTGCAGAAGCTCTTTAGTTTAATTAGATCCCATTTGTCAATTTTGGCTTTTGTTGCTGTTGCTTTTGGTGTTTTATTTTATTTTATTTTTTTTTTAATTTTTTAATTTATTTATTATTATTATACTGTAAGTTGTAGGGTACATGTGCATAACGTGCAGGTTTGTTACATATGTATACTTGTGCCTTGTTGGTGTGCTGCACCCATCAACTCGTCATTTACATCAGGTATAACTCCCAATGCAATCCCTGCCCCCGCCCCCCTCCCCATGATAGGCCCCGGTGTGTGATGTTCCCCTTCCCGAGTCCAAGTGATCTCATTGTTCAGTTCCCACCTATGAGTGAGAACATGCGGTGTTTGGTTTTCTGTTCTTGTGATAGTTTGCTAAGAATGATGGATTCCAGCTGCATCCATGTCCCTACAAAGGACACAAACTCATCCTTTTTTATGGCTGCATAGTATTCCATGGTGTATATATGCCACATTTTCTTAATCCAATCTGTCACTGATGGACATTTGGGTTGAT
>NC_037668.1:138073386-138099453 GCF_003255815.1 Theropithecus gelada
AATGATCGCCATTCTAACTGGTGTGAGATGGTATCTCATTGTGGTTTTGATTTGCATTTCTCTGATGGCCAGTGATGATGAGCATTTTTTCATATGTCTGTTGGCTGTATCACTTCAGTTCATTCATTTGACCTTCAATCACTGATACTCTTTCTTCCAGTTGATCAAGTCGGTTACTGAAGCTTGTGCATTTCTCATGTAGTTCTCGTGTTATGGTTTTCATCTCTATCAGTTCTTTTATGGTCTTCTCTGCATTGATTATTCTAGTTGTCCATCCATTCTTTTTTCAAGGTTTTTAGTTTCTTTGCACTGGTTACGTAGTTCCTCCTTTAGCTCTAAGAAGTTTGATCGACTGAAGCCTTCTTCTCTCAACTCATCAAAGTCATTCTCCATCCAGCTTTGTTCTGTTGCTGGCAATGAGCTGTGTTCCTTTGGAGGGGGAGATGTGCTCTTATTTTTTGAATTTCCAGCTTTTCTGCACTGCTTTTTCCCCATCTTTGTGGTTTTATCTGCCTTTGGTCTTTGATAATGGTGATATACTGATGGGGTTTTGGTGTGGGTATCCTTTCTGTTTGTTAGTTTTCCTTCTAACAGTCAGGACCCTCAACTGTAGGTCTGTTGGAATTTGCTTGAGGTCCACTCCAGACCCTGTTTGCCTGAGTATCAGCAGCAGAGGCTGCAGAAGATAAAATATTGCTGAACAGTGAGTGCTGCTGTCTGATTCTTGCTCTGGAAGCTTTGTCTCAGGGGTGTACCCCGCCATGTGAAGTGTGACGTGTAGGTCTGCACCCAGTGGGGGATGTCTCCCAGTTAGGCTACTCAAGGGTCAGGGACCCACTTGAGCAGGCAGTCTGTCCATTTTCAGATCTCAACCTCTGTGCTGGGAGATCCACTGCTCTCTTCAAAGCTATCAGACAGGGGCATTTACCTCTGCCGGGGTTTCTGCTGCTTTTTGTTTAGCTATGCCCTGTCCCCAAAGGAGGGTCTACAGAGGCAGGCAGGCCTCCTTGAGCTGCGGTGGGCTCCACCCAGTTCGAGCTTCCCAGCCGCCTTGTTTACCTACTTAAGCCTCAGCAATTGTGGGCACCCCTCCCCCAGCCTCACTGCTGCCTTGCAGTTAGATCTTTGACTCTGACTGCTATGCTAGCAATGAGGGAGGCTCCGTGGTCATGGGACCCTCTGGGGCAGGTGTGGGATAAAATCTGGTGTGCCGTTTGCTAAGACCCTTGGTAAAGTGCAGTATTAGGGTGGGAGTTACCTGATTTTCCAGGTGTTGTGTGTCTAAGTTTCTGTTGGCTAGAAAAAGGGATTCCCTTCCCCCTTATACTTCTCAGGTGAGGTGATACCTTGTCCTGCTTCAGCTCTCACTGGTCGGGCTGCACCAGCTGACCAGCACCAATTGTCTGGCACTCCCCAGTGAGATGAACCCGGTACCTCAGTTGAAAATGCAGAAATCACCTGTCTTCTGTGTCACTCACGCTGGGAGCTGGAGGCTGGAGCTCTTCCTATTCGGCCATCTTGGGTGTGCCCCCCAATATAACCCACAATCACTTCTTCTTGAAGACTTTCCCTCTGCCCAAGATCTTCCCCAATATGGCTATGTTTCCTTTATTCTCATCCCACTCCCCAAAACTCCCCAGAGTTGTCCTCATTTTCTCACAGCATCATGCCCTGGTGCCTACTTCTCACCTCCCATCTCTCCTTAACCAAACCCACCTGGCCCCTGCCACCATCACTCTCCAGAGAATCCTGGTGCCAAGCTGCCCAGACTTCACATCTGCAAACCAGAGCTCTTCATCCCAATGCTCTACTCCCCAAAACTTCCCTAATCTTGTACAGGGCATTTTTATTTTCCTCACTTCTGGGGCCAGATACATACATTGAGTTGGCTTGCTCCAATCTTTGTGCAACTCCTCTTATGTCTCCTTTCACTGGTAGGCTGCCTTTTTTTAAATTCTGAGCTGCTACTTTTCACTGCTCACCTATATCATCCTAGTTGCTTCTTCTTATTATTATACTTTAAGTTCTGGGATACATGTGCAGAATGTGCAGGATTGTTACATAGGTATACACATGCCATGGTGGTTTACTGCACCCATCAATTTGTCATCTACATCAGGTATTTCTCATAATGCTATCCCTCCTCTAGGCCCCCACCCCCTGACAGGCCCTGATGTGTGATGTTCCCCTTCCTGTGTCCATGTGATCTCATTGTTCGACTCCAACTTATGAGTGAGAACATGAAGTGTTTAGTTTTCTGTTCCTGTGTTAGTTTGCTGAGAATGATGGTTTCCAGCTCCATCCATGTCCCTGCAAAGGACATTAAATCATCCATTTTATGGCTGCATAGTATTTCGTGCTATATATGTGTCATATTATCTTTATCCAGTCTATCATTGATGGGCATTTGAGTTGGTTCTCTTTGCTATTGTGAACAGTGCTGCAATAAACATACATGTGCATGTATCTTTATAGTAGAATGCTTTATAATCCTTTGGGTATATACTCAGCAATGGGATTGCTGAGTTCAAATGGTATTTCTGGTTCTAGATCCTTGAGGAATCGCCACACTGTCTTCCACAATGGTTGAACTAATTTGCACTCCCACCAACAGTGTAAGTCTTCCTGTTTCTCCACATCCTCTCCAGTATCTGTTGTTTCCTGACTTTTTAATGATCACCATTCTAACTGGCATAAGATGGCATCTCATTGTGGTTTTGATTTGCATTTCTCTGATGACCAGTGATGATGAGATTTTTTTCATGTGTCTGTTGGCTGCATAAATGTCTTCTTCTGAGAAGTGTCTGTTCATATCCTTTGCCCACTTTTTGATGGGATTGTTTGATTTTTTTTTCTTGTAAATTTGGTTAAGTTCTTTGTAGATTCTGGATATTAGCCCTTTGTCAGATGGATATACTGCAAAATTTTTCTCCCATTCTGTAGGTTGCCTATTCATCTGATAGTTTCTTTTGCTGTGCAGAAGCTCTTTAGTTTAATTAGATCCCATTTGTCAATTTTGGCTTTTGTTGCCATTGCTTTTGGTGTTTTATCATGAAGTCTTTTCCCGTGCCTATGTCCTGAACAGTAATGCCTAGGTTTTCTTCTAGGGTTTTTATGGTTTTAGGACTTACGTTTAGGTCTTTAATCCACCTTGAGTTAAGTTTTGTATAAGGTGTAAGGAAGGGATCCAGTTTCAGTTTTCAGCATATGGCTAGCCAGTTTTCCCAACACCATTTATTAAACAGGGAATCTTTTCACCATTGCTGGTTTTTGTTGGCTTCCTCAAAGATCAGATGGTTGTAGATGTGTGGCATCATTTCTGAGACCTCTGTTCTGTTCCATTGGTCTATATATCTGTTTTGGTACCAGTACCATGCTGTTTTGGTTACTATAGCCTTGTACTATTGTTTGAAGTCAGGTAGCATGATGCTTCCAGCTTCGATCTTTTTGCCTAGGATTGTCTTGGCTATATGGGCTCTTTTTGGTTCCATATGAAATTTAAAGTAGTTTTTTCTAATTCTGTGAAGAACGTCAATGGTATCTTGACAGGGATAACATTGAATCTATAAATTACTTGGGGCAGTATGGCAATTTTCATGATATCTATTCTTCCTATCCATGAGCATGGTATGTTTTTCTATTTGTGTCGTCTCTTATTTCTTTGAGCAGTGGTTTGTAGTTCTCCTTGAAGAGGTTCTTCACATCCCTTGTAAGTTGGATTCCTAGGTATTTTATTCTCTTTGTAGCTATTGTAATTGAGAGTTCACTCATGATTTGGCTCTCTGTTTGTCTATTGTGTATAGGAATGCTTGTAATTTTTGCATATTGATTTTGTATCCTGAGACTTTGCTGAAATTGCTTATCAACTTAAGGAGATTTTGGGCTGAGATGATGGGGTTTTCTAAATATACAATCATGTCATCTGCAAACAAAGACAATTTGACTTCCTCTCTTTCTATTTGAATACCTTTATTTCTTTCTGTTGCCTGATTGCCCTCAGCAGAACTTCCAATACTATGTAAAGGCATCCTTGTCTTGTGCCAATTTTCAAAGGGAATGTTTCTAGCTTTTGCCCATTCAGTATGATATTGGCTGTGAGTTTGTCATAAATAGTTATTTTTTTTGAGAAACTTTCCATCAATACCTAGTTTATTCAGAATTTTTAGTAAAAAGTGGTGTTGAATTTTATCAAAGGCCTTTTCTGCATCTATTGAGATAATCGTGGTTTTTGTCATCGGTTCTGTTTATGTGATGAATTACGCCTATTGATTTGTGTATGTGGAACCAGCCTTGCATCTCAGGGATGAAACTGACTTGATCATGGCAAATAAGCTTTGTGACGTGCTGCTGGTTTCAGTTTGCTGGTATTTTATTGAGGATTTTTGCCTTGATGTTCATCAGGGATATTGACCTGAAATTTTCTTTTGTTGTTGTTGTTGTTGTGTCTCTGCTAGGTTTTGGTATCAGGATGATGCTGGCCTCATAAAATGAGTTAGGGAGGAGTCTCTCTCTGTTGTTTGGAATAGTATCAGAAGGAATGGTATCAGCTCCTCTTTGTACCTCTGGTAGAATTTGGCTGTGAATCTGTCTGGTCCTGGGGTTTTTTTGGTTGGTAGGCTATTAATTACTGCCTCAATTTCAGAACTTGTTATTGGTCTATTCAGGGATTCAACTTCTTCCTTGTTTAGTCTTTGGACTAAACACATAAAACTAGTATGTGTCCAGGAATGTATCCATTTCTTCTAGATTTTCTAGTTTATTTGCATAGAGATGTTTATACCATTGTCTGATGGTAGTTTGTATTTCTGTACGATCAGTAGTGATATCCCCTTTATCATTTTTTGTTTTGTCTATTTGAGTCTTCTCTCTTTTCTTCTTTATTAACCTGGCTAGTGGTCTATTTATATTGTTAATCTTTCCAAAATCCAGCTCCTGGATTCATTGATTTTTTGAAGAGTTTTTTGTGTCTCTATCTCCTTCAGTTCAGCTCTGATTTTAGTTATTTCTTGTCTTCTGCTAGCTTTTGAATTTATTTGCTCTTGATTCTCTAGTTCTTTTAAATGTGATGTTAGGGCATCGATTTTAGATCTTTTCCACTTTCTCCTGTGGGCATTTAATGCTATAATTTTCCCTCTACACACTGTATTAGCTCTGTCCCAGATATTCTGGTATGTTGTGTCTTTGTTCTCATTGGTTTCAAAGAACTAATTTATTTCTGCCTTAATTTCATTATCCAATAGTCATTCAGGAGCAGGTTGTTCAGTTTCCATGTAGTTGTGTGACTTTGAGTGAGTTTCTTAATTCTGAGTTCTAATTTGATTGCACTGTGGTGGTCTAAGAGACTATTTGTTATGATTTCCATTCTTTTGATTTGGTGAGGAGTGTTTTACTTCCAATTATGTGGCCAATCTTAGAATAAGTACGATGAGGTGCTGAGAAGAATGTATATTCTGTTGATTTGGGGTGGAGAGTTCTGTAGATATCTATAGGGTCTTCTTGGTACAGCGCTGAGTTCAAGTCCTGAATATCCTTGTTAATTTTCTGACTCATTGATCTAATATGGACAGTGGGGTGTTAAAGTCCCCCACTATTATTGTGTGGGAGTTTAAGTCTCTGCTTAGTCTCTAAGAACTTGCTTTATGAATCTGGGTGCTCCTGTATTGGGTGCATATATATTTCCTTCAGTAACTCTTGTAAGGCAGGCCTGGTGGTGACAAAATCTCTAAGCATTTGCTTGTCTGTAAAGGGTTTTATTTCTTTTTCACTTATGAAGCCTTAGTTTGGCTGGATATGCAATTCTGGGTTGAAAGTTCTTTTTTTTTTTTTTTTTTTTTTGAGACAGAGTCTCGCTTAGTCGCCCAGGCTGGAGTGCAGTGGCGCGATCTCGGCTCACTGCAAGCTCCGCCTCCCAGGTTCACGCCATTCTCCTGCCTCAGCCTCCCGAGTAGCTGGGACTACAGGCGCCCGCCGCCTCGCCCGGCTAATTTTTTGCATTTTTAGTAGAGACGGGGTTTCACCGTGTTAGCCAGGATGGTCTTGATCTCCTGACCTCTTGATCCGCCCGCCTCGGCCTCCCAAAGTGCTGGGATTACAGGCGTGAGCCACCGCGCCCGGCCGAAAGTTCTTTTTTTTAAGAATGTTGAATATTGGCTCCTACTCTCTTCTGGCTTGTAGGGTTTCTGCAGAGAGATCCATTGTTAGTCTGACGGCTTCCCTTTGCAGGTAACTCCACCTTTCTCTCTGGCTGCCCTTAACATTTTTTCCTTCATTTCAACCTGGGTTAATCTGACAATTATGTGTCTTGGGGTTACTCTTCTTGAGGAGTATCTTTCTGGTGTTCTCTGTATTTCCTGAATTTGAATGTTGGCCTGTCTTTCTAGGTTGGGGAAGTTTTCCTGCATAATATCCTGAAGAATGTTCTCCAACTTGATTCCATTCCTCCTGTCACTTTCAGGTACACCAATCAAATGTGGGTATGGTCTTTTCAAATAGTCCCATATTTCTTGGAGGCTTTGTTCATTCCTTTTCATTCTTTTTTCTCTAATCTTGTCTTCATAATTTATTTTATTATGTTGATACTCAACCTTTGATATCCTTTCTTCTGCCTGACTGATTCAGCTGTTGATACTTGTGTATGCTTCATGAAGTTTTCTTGCTGTGTTTTTCAGTTCCATCGGGTCATTTATGTTCTTCTCTAAACTGATTAGTTAGCAATTCGTCTAACCTTTTTTCAAGATTCTTAGCTTCCTTGCCGTGGGTTAGAATATGCTCCTTTAGCTCAAAGGAGTTTGTTATTACCCACCTTCTGAAGCCCACTTCTGTCAATTCGTCACACTCATTCTCCATCCAGTTTTGCTCCCTCGCTGGTGAGGAGCTGTGATCCTTTGGAGAAGAGGCATTCTTGTGTTTGGAATTTTCAGCCTTTTTGTGCTAGTTTTGCCTCATCTTCATGGATTTATCTACATTTGGTGTTTGATGTTGGGGACCTTTGGATGGGGTTTCTGTGTGAACGTCCTTTTTGTTGATGTTGATACTATTCCTTTCTATTTCTTAGGTTTTTTCTAACAGGCCCCTCTGCTGCAGGTCTGCTGGAGTTTGCTGGAGGTCCACTCCAGACCCTGTTTCTCTGGGTATCACCAGCAGCGGCTGCAGAACAGCAAAGATTGCTGCCTGTTCCTTCCTCTGGAAGTTTTGTCACAGAGGGGCACCTACCAGATGCCAGCCAGAGCTCTCCTGTATGAGGTGTCTGTCGACCCTTGCTGGGAGATGTCTTCCAGTCAGGAGGCATGAGGGTCAGGGACCCACTTGAGGAGGCAGTCTGTCCCTTAGTAGAGCTCAAGTGCTGTACTGGGAGATATGCTTCTCTGTTTAGAGCTGGCAGGCAGGAATGTTTAAGTCTGCTGAAGCTGTGCCCACAGCTGCCCATTCCCCCAGGTGCTCTGTCCCAGGGAGATGGGAGTTTTATCTATAAGCCCCTGGCTGGGGCTGCTGCCTTTCTTTCAGAGATGCCCTGCCCAGAGAGGAGGAATCTAGAGAGGCAGTCTGTCTACAATGGCTTTACGGAGCTGCAGCGGGCTCCCCCCAGTGCGAACTTCCCGGCAGCTTTGTTTACACTGTGAGGGGAAAACTGCCTACTCAAGCCTCAGTAATGGCAGAAGCCACTCCCCCCACCAAGCTCGAGCATCCCAGGTCAACTTCAGACTGCTGTGCCGGCAGTGAGAATTTCAAGCAAGTGGATCTTAGCTTGTTGGGCTCTGTGGGGGTGAGATCTGCTGAGCTAGACCACTTGGCTCCCTGACTTCAGCCACCTTTCCAGGGGAGTGAATGGTTCTGTCTTGCTGGTGTTCCAGGCACCACTAGGGTATGAAAAAAACTCCTGCAGCTAACTCGGTGTCTGCCCAAATGGCTGCCCAGTTTTGTGCTTGAAACCCAGGGCCCTGATGGTGTAGGATCCCAAGGGAATCTCCTAGTCTGCGGATTGTGAAGACCATGGGAAAAGCATAGTATCTAGGCCAGAGTGCACCATTCCTCATGGCACAGTCCCTCACAGCTTCCCTTGGCTAAGGGAGGGAGTTCCCCAACCCCTTGTGCTTCCCAGGTGAGGTGACACTCCACCCTCCTTTGGCTCACTCTCCATGGGCTGCACCCATGGTCTAACAAGTCCCAATGAGATGAACCAAGCACCTCAGTTGGAAATGCAGAAATCACCTGCCTTCTCTGTTGGTCTCACTGGGAGCTGCTGACTGGAGCTGTTCCTATTCGGCCATCTTGCCAGCCACCCCTAGTTGCTTCTTAACGTTCTAACTTGCCTCTACTTTGCCTCCCAACTATGGCCTACTCCCCCCAAAGCAGTCAGTATAACTTCTTAAATTAAGAGCACTGCACTACCCTGCTCAAGATATGACAAAAGTTACCTGTAAAACTGGATTAAAAACTTGACTTCTTCCCAGGACCTGCAAAACAAAAGGCCCTGTGAGTTATGGCGCGGCCTGTGTGACCTCATCTTCTCCATTACTTCCCTCATTCCTCACTCCAACCATGCTGGCCCCCTTGCTATATGTTCACTGAACACATATGAAACACATTTCTGTCCCAGTCTTGGCACTCACCCCACTACCTGTAATGTCCATGCTCCTTCCCTTCCTCACTTTTGTCAGGTCACTTTTCAAATGTTACTTCGCTAGAGAGGCTCCTTCTCATTCTATCTAAAATTAAGAGTTCCTCCAATCACTCTGTTTCCTTTTATCCCAATTTCTTTTCTTGCTATTTGCCACTACCTGGAAAAAAAAAATGTCTTCTTCACTAGGCCATAAGCTCATAAAGCTCATAAAAGCAAAAACTCTGTTCCACCTGTCCTTCTCTCTATCTCAGCACTTAGAAGAGTGGCAGAGTCAGCATTCAGTGTTTACACAATGAGCAACTTCTTGGCAGCATTTAGCACTGTATCACAGCCTCTATTGTCTTGAATTCTTTGTTGTAGTTTTAGTATTCTATCCTGTTTTTCCTCCTCCAATTCTATCTACACATCTGAGGGCTTGTTCCTTACATCCTGATAGTCTTTACAGGCCTATCTTCTATTCACTCTCTTTTTTTTAAGAGATGGGGTCTCACATGTTGCCCAGGCTACATAAAAATTCCTGGGCTTAAGCAATCCTCCCACCTCAGCCTCCCAAGAAGCTGGGACTTAGAGGCATTTGCTACCATGCCCAGCATGTCCACTTTCACTCTACACATTTTCTCCACATTTAAGTAGCTACTCATACTGCTCATTCCTTACCTCTAGCTCAGATTCAGGTTCCAGTCCGGTATATCCACATGATGACTGAACACTGCCACTCTGCTACTTCACAGGCACATTGAAACTAACTAGTCTACAGTGAACTCCTCTTCTGATCCAGCTTTCACTCCAGCATCACCTAACTCTCTACATCTGGAAGCACCACTCCCATTTTCCTCCATCATGTGCTAAACTTTCTGAATGGCTTGAAGCTTCATGAAAAGGCCTGTGTCTTATCCAGTGCCCATAGACAGGTTTCTATTCAAGTGCACAGCAAAAGCATTCTCTCCTAAACTCTGGCTGGTTGTTAACAAATCATGTATTTACCTAAGTGTTCTTTTCCTCCAGCCCAAGCAGTTGATCTTTTTCTATAGGCTTGCTGTTGAAAGGAATAAAACCCAACTGTATTTGTCTGTTCTCACACTACTATAAAGAACCACCTGAGACTGGGTAATACATGAAGAAAAGAGGTTCAATTAACTCACAGTTCTGTATGCTGTACAGGAATCATGGCTAGGAGGCCTCAGGAAACTTACGATCATGGCAGAAGGTGAAGGGGAAGTAAGCACATCTTAACACGGTGAAGCAGGAGAGAGAGAGTAAAGGAGGAAGTGCTACACACGTTTAAACAACTAGATTTCATGAGAACTCATTCAATATCGTGAGAACAACAAGGAAGAAATGCCCCCATGATCCAATCACCTCCTACCAGATCCCTCCCCCAACATTAGGAATTACAATTTGACATGAGATTTGGGTGGCAAAACAGAGCCAAACCATATCATCCCACCCCTGGACCCTCCCAAATCTCATGTTTTTCTAACATTGCAAAACACAGTCAGGCCATCCCAGTGGTCCCTCAAAGTTTTAACTCATTTCAGCATTAACTCAAAGTCCAGCTCCAACATCTCATCTGAGACAAGGCAAATCCCTTTTACCTATGAGCCTGCAAATAAACAATTTAGTTAGTTACAAGATATAATGGGGGTAGAGTCATTGGATGAATAAACCCATTCCAAATGGGAGACATTGGCCAAAATGAAGGGGCTAAGTCCCCATGTAAGTCCAAAATGCAGCAGGGCAGCCATTCAGTCTGAAAACTCTGAAATAATCTCCTTTGACTCCACAGCTCACACCCAGGCCATACTGATGCAAGGGGTAGGCTTCCATAGCTTTGGGAAGCTCTGACCCTATGGCTCTGCAGAGTACAGCCCCCACATCTGTTTACAAAATTTGGCATTCAGTGCCTGCAGCTTTCCAGGTACAAAGTGCAAGCTGTCACTGGATCTACTATTCTAGGGTCTGGAGAATGGTGGCCCTCTTCTCACAGCTCCACTAGGCAGTGCCCCAGTGGGGACTTCATACAAGGGCTTCAACACCCCATTTCCCTTCTGCACTGCACTAATAGAGGTTCTCCACAAGGGCTCCATCCCTGCAGCAGACTTCTGCCTTGACATCCAGGCATTTCTATACATACTCTGAAATCTAGGCAGAGGCTCAAAAACCCCAGTTCTTGCCTTCTTCACATCTGCAGGCCCAACACTACATGAAAAACGCCAAGGCTTTGGTCTTGCACCCTCAGAAGCAATGGCCTGAGCTAGGCTTTGGCCCCTTTTAGCCATGGCTGGAGCTGGAGTAGCATGGACAGAAGGTGCCAGGTCCTGAGGCTGCAGAGAGCTGCAAGACCCTGAGCCTGGCCCATGAAATTATTCTTTCCTCCTAGGCCTCCAGGCCCGTGATGGGAGGGCCTACTACGAAGGTCTCTGAAATGTCCTGGAGGCATTTTCCCCATTGTCTTGGCTATTAACATTCAGCTAATCTTTACTTATGCAAATTTCTGCAGCCTTGAATTCCTCCCCAGAAAATGGGTTTTTCTTTTCTACCGCATGGTTGAGGTGCAAATTTTCCAAACTTTTCCACTCTGCTTCCCTTTTAAATGTAAGTTCTAGTTTCAAGTCATTTCTTTGTTTATGAAAATTAACGTAAGCTTTTAGAAGCAGCCAGGCCATATCTTGAATGTTTTGCTGCTTAGAAATTTCTTCCAGAAGATGGCCAAATAGGAACAGCTCCAGTCTCCAACTCCCAGCACGAGCGACACAAAAGACAGGTGATTTCTGCATTTTCAACTGAGGTACTGGGTTCATCTCACTAGGGAGTGTGGGACAATTGGTGCTGGTCAGCTGCTGCAGCCCGTCCAGCGAGAGCTGAAGCAGGGCAAGGCATCGCCTCGCCTGGGAAGCACAAGGGGGAAGGGAATCCCTTTTCCTAACCAGGGGAACTGAGACACACGACACCTGGAAAATCGGGTAACTCCCACCCCAATACTGCACTTTACCAAGGATCTTAGCAAACGGGCACACCAGCAGATTATATCCCACACCTGGCCGGAAGGGTCCTACACCAACGGAGCCTCCCTCATTGCTAGCACAGCAGTCTGCGATCTAACGCCAAGGCAGCAGCGAGGCTGGGGGAGGGGTGCCCGCCATTGCTGAGGCTTAAGTAGGTAAACAAAGCGGCTGGGAAGCTCAAATTGGGTGGAGCTTACAGCAGCTCAAGGAGGCCTGCCTGTCTCTATAGACTCCACCTCTGGGGACAGGGCACAGCTAAACAACAACAACAACAACAACAAAAAAGCAGCTGAAACCTCTGCAGATGTAAATGACTCTGTCTGACAGCTTTGAAGAGAGCAGTGGATCTCCCAACACGGAGGTTGAGATCTGAGAATGGACAAACTGCCTGCTCAAGTGGGTCCCTGACCCCTGAGTAGCCTCACGGGGAGACATTCCCCACTAGGGGCACACCAACACCCCACACCTCACACGGTGGAGTACACCCCTGAGAGGAAGCTTCCAAAGCAAGAATCAGACAGGTACACTAACTCTTCAGCAATATTCTATCTTCTGCAGCCTCTGCTGCTGATACCCAGGGAAACAGAGTCTGGAGTGGACCTCAAGCAAATTCCAACAGACCTACAGCTGAGGGTCCTGACTGTTAGAAGGAAAACTAACAAACAGGAAGGACACCCACACCAAAACCCCATCAGTTCGTCGCCATCATCAAAGACCAGAGGCAGATAAAACCACAAAGATGGGGAAAAAGCAGTGCAGAAAAGCTGGAAATTCAAAAAATAAGAGCACATCTCCCCCTGCAAAGGAATGCAGCTCATCACCAGCAACGGATCAAAGCTGGATGGAGAATCACTCTGACGAGATGAGAGAAGAAGCCTCCAGTCCATCAAACTTCTCAGAGCTAAAGGAGGAATTATGTACCCAGCATAAAGAAACTAAAAATCTTGAAAAAAGAGTGGAAGAATTGATAACTAGAATAATTAACGCAGAGAAGGCCATAAATGAATGGACAGAGATGAAAACCATGACATGAGAAATACGTGACAAATGCACAAGCTTCAGTAACTGACTCGATCAACTGGAAGAAAGAGTATCGGCGGTTGAGGATCAAATGAATGAAATGAAGCGAGAAGAGAAATCTAAAGAAAAAAGAAGAAAAAGAAATGAACAAAGCCTGCAAGAAGTATGGGATTATGTAGAAAGACCAAATCTACGTCTGATTGGGGTGCCTGAAAGTGAGGGGGAAAATGGAACCAAGTTGGAAAACACTCTTCAGGATATCATCCAGAGAACTTCCCCAACCTAGTAGGGCAGGCCAACATTCAAATTCAGGAAATACAGAGAACGCCACAAAGATACTCCTCGAGAAGAGCAACTGCAAGACACATAATTGCCAGATTCACCACAGTTGAAATGAAGGAAAAAATCTTAAGGGCAGCCAGAGAGAAAGGTCGGGTTACCCACAAAGGGAAGTCCATCAGACTAACAGCAGATCTCTCAGCAGAAACTCTACAAGCCAGAAGAGACTGGGGGCCAATATTCAACATTCTTAAAGAAAAGAATTTTAAACCCAGAATTTCATATCCAGCCAAACTAACTTTCATAAGTGAAGGAGAAATAAAATCCTTTACAGATAAGCAAATGCTTAGAGATTTGGTCACCACTAGGCCTGCCTTACAAGAGACCCTGAAGGAAGCACTCAACATGGAAAGGAACAACCAGTACCAGCCATTGCAAAAACATGCCAAAATGTAAAGACCATCGAGGCCAGGAAGAAACTGCATCAACTAATGAGCAAAATAACCAGTTAATATCATAATGGCAGGATCAAGTTCACACATAACAATATTAACCTTAAATGTAAATGGACTAAATGCTCCAATTAAAAGACACAGACTGGCAAACTGGATAAAGAGTCAAGACCCATCAGTTTGCTGTATTCAGGAGACCCATCTCACATGCAGAGACATACATAGGCTCAAAATAAAGGGATGGAGGAAGATCTACCAAGCAAATGGAAAACAAAAAAAGCAGGAGTTGCAATAGTAGTCTCTGATAAAACAGACTTTAAACCATCAAAGATCAAAAGAGACAAAGAAGGCCATTACATAATGGTAAAGGGATCAATTCAACAGGAAGAGCTAACTATCCTAAATATATATGCACCCATTACAGGAGCACCCAGATTCATAAAGCAAGTCCTTAGAGACTTATGAAGAGACTTAGACTCCCATACACTAATAATGGGAGACTTCAACACCCCACTGTCAACATTAGACAGATCAATGAGACAGAAAGTTACCAAGGATATCCAGGAATTGAACTCATCTCTGCACCAAGCAGACCTAATAGACATCTCCAGAACTCTCCACCCCAAATCAACAGAATATACATTCTACTCAGCACCACATCACACTTATTCCAAAATTGACCACATAATTGGAAGTAAAGCACTCCTCAGCAAATGTACAAGAACAGAAATTATAACAAACTGTCTCTCAGACCACAGTGCAATCAAACTAGAACTCACGACTAAGAAACTCAATCAAAACCGCTCAACTACATGGAAACTGAATAACCTGCTCCTGAATGACTACTGGGTACATAACGAAATGAAGGCAGAAATAAAGATGTTCTTTGAAACCATTGAGAATAAAGATACAACATACCAGAATCTCTGGGACACATTTAAAGCAGTGTGTAGAGGGAAATTTGTAGCACTAAATGCCCACAAGAGAAGCAGGAAAGATCTAAAATTGACACTCTAACATCATAATTAAAAGAACTAGAGAAGCAAGAGCAAACACATTGAAAAGCTAGCAGAAGGCAAGAAATAACTAAGATCAGAGCAGAACTGAAGGAGATAGAGACACAAAAAACCCTCCAAAAAATCAATGAATCCAGGAGTTGGTTTTTTGAAAAGATCAACAAAATTGATAGACCACTAGTAAGACTAATAAAGAAGAAAAGAGAGAAGAATCAAATAGACGCAATAAAAAATGATAAAGGGGATATCACCACCGACCCCACAGAAATACAAACTACCATCAGAGAATACTATAAACACCTCTATGCAAATAAACTAGAAAATCTAGAAGAAATGGATAATTTCCTGGACACTTACACTCTCCCAAGACTAAACCAGGAAGAAGCTGAATTCCTGAATAGACCAATAGCAGGCTCTGAAATTGAGGCAATAATTAATAGCCTACCAACCATAAAAAGTCCAGGACCAGATGGATTCACAGCTGAATTCTACCAGAGGTACAAGGAGGAGCTGGTACCATTCCTTCTGAAACTATTCCAATCAATAGAAAAAGAGGGAATCCTCCCTAACTCATTTTATGAGGCCAACATCATCCTGATACCCAAGCCTGGCAGAGACACAACAAAAAGGGAATTTTAGACCAATATCCCTGATGAACACCGATGCAAAAATCCTCAATAAAACACTGGCAAACCAAATCCAGCAGCATATCAAAAAGCTTATCCACCATGATCAAGTGGGCTTCATCTCTGGGATGCAAGGCTGGTTCAACATACGTAAATCAATAAACGTAATCCAGCAGATAAACAGAACCAAAGACAAAAACCACATGATTGTCTCAATAGATGCAGAAAAGGCCTTTGACAAAATTCAACAGCCCTTCATGCTAAAAACGCTCAATAAATTCGGTATTGATGGAATGTATCTCAAAATAATAAGAGCTATTTATGACAAACTCATAGCCAATATCATACTGAATGGGCAAAAACTGGAAAAATTCCCTTTGAAAACTGGCACAAGACAGGGATGCCCTCTCTCACCACTCCTATTCAACATAGTGTTGGAAGTTCTGGCTAGGGCAATCAGGCAAGAGAAAGAAATCAAGGGTATTCAGTTAGGAAAAGAAGAAGTCAAATTGTCCCTGTTTGCAGATGACATGATTGTATATTTAGAAAACCCCATTGTCTCAGCCCAAAATCTCCTTAAGCTGATAAGCAACTTCAGCAAAGTCTCAGGATACAGAATCAATGTGCAAAAATCTCAAGCATTCTTATACACCAGTAACAGACAAACAGAGGCCCAAATCATGAATGAACTTCCATTCACAATTGCTTCAAAGACAATAAAATACCTAGGAATCCAACTTACAAGGGATGTAAAGGACCTCTTCAAGGAGAACTACAAACCACTGCTCAGTGAAATAAAAGAGGACACAAACAAATGGAAGAACATACCATGCTCATGGATAGGAAGAATCAATATCGTGAAAATGGCCATACTGCCCAACATAATTTATAGATTCAATGCCATCCCCATCGAGCTACCAATGAGTTTCTTCACAGAATTGGAAAAAACTGCTTTAAAGTTCATATGGAACCAAAAAAGAGCCCGCATTGCCAAGACCATCCTAAGTCAAAAGAACAAAGCCGGAGGCATCATGCTACCTGACTTCAAACTATACTACAAGGCTACAGTAACCAAAACAGCATGGTACTGGTACCAAAACAGAGATATAGACAAATGGAACAGAACAGAGTCCTCAGAAATAATACCACACATCTACAGCCATCTGATCTTTGACAAACCTGACAAAAACAAGAAATGGGGAAAGGATTCCCTATTTAATAAATGGTGCTGAGAAAATTGGCTAGCCATAAGTAGAAAGCTGAAACTGGATCCTTTCCTTACTCCTTATACAAAAGTTAATTCAAGATGGATTAGAGACTTAAATGTTAGACCTAATACCATAAAAACCCTAGAAGAAAACCTAGGTAATACCATTCAGGACATAGGCATGGGCAAGGACTTCATGTCTAAAACACCAAAAGCAATGACAACAAAAGCCAAAATTGACAAATGGGATCTTACTAAAGAGCTTCTGCACAGCAAAAGAAACTACCATCAGAGTGAACAGGCAACCTACAGAATGGGAGAAAATTTTTGCAATCTACTCATCTGACAAAGGGCTAATATCCAGAACCTACAAAGAACTCAAACAAATTTACAAGAAAAAAACAACCCCATCAAAAATTGGGCAAATGATATGAACAGACATTTCTCCAAAGAAGACATTCATACAGCCAACAGATACATGAAAAAATGCTCATCATCACTGGCCATCAGAGAAATGCAAATCAAAACCACAATGAGATACCATCTCACACAAGTTAGAATGGTAATCATTAAAAAGTCAGGAAACTACAGGTGCTGGAGAGGATGTGGAGAAATAGGAACACTTTTACACTGTTGGTGGGATTGTAAACTAGTTCAACCATTATGGAAAACAGTATGGCGATTCCTCAAGGATCTAGAACTAGAAGTACCATATGACCCAGCCATCCCATTACTGGGTATATACCCAAAGGATTATAAATCATGCTGCTATAAAAGACACATGCACACATATGTTTATTGCAGCACTATTCACAATAGCAAAGACTTGGAATCAACCCAAATGCCCATCAGTGACAGACTGGATTAAGAAAATGTGGCACATATACACCATGGAATACTATGCAGCCATCAAAAAGGATGAGTTTGTGTCCTTTGTAGGGACATGGATGCAGCTGGAAACCATCATTCTCAGCAAACTATCGCAAGAACAGAAAATCAAACACTGCATGTTCTCACTCATAGGTGGGAACTGAACAATGAGATCACTTGGACTCGGGAAGGGGAACATCACACACTGGGGCCTATCATGGGGAGGGTGGAGAGGGGAGGGAATGCATTGGGAGTTATACCTGATGTAAATGACGAGTTGATGGGTGCTGACGAGTTGATGGGTGCAGCACAGCAACATGGCACAAGTATACATATGTAACAAACCTGCACATTATGCACATGTACCCTAGAACTTAAAGTATAATAATAATAAATAAATAAAAATAAAAGAAATTTCTTCCACCAGATACCCTAAATCATCTCTCTCAAATTCAAAGTTCCACAGATCTCTGGAACAGGGGCACAAAGCCACCAGTCTTTTTGCTAAAGCACAGTAAGAGTGACCTTTACTCCAGTTCCCAATAAGTTCCTCATCTCCATCTCAGACCAGCTCCGCTTGGACTTCACTGTCCATATCACTATCAGTATTGTGGTCAAAGCCATTGAACAAGTCTCTACAAAGTTCTAAACCTTCCCTCATCTTTCTGCCTTCTTCTGAGCCCTCCAAACTGTTCCAACCTCTGTTACACAGTTCCAAAACTGCTTCCACATTTTCAAGTATTTTCATAGCAATGCCTCCCTTCTCTGGTATCAATTTTCTGTATTCTTTCTCACACTGCTATAAAGAACTACCTGAGACTGGGTGATTTACAAAGAAAAGAAGTTTAATTGACTCACCGTTCCACAGGCTGCACAGGAAGCATGGCTCAGTAGCCTGAGGAAACTTACAATTATGGTGGAAGGCGAAGGGAAAGCAAGCATGTTTTACAATGGTAAAGCAGGAGACAGACAACAAAGGGGGGAAGTGTTGCACACTTTTAAAGCATCAGATATAAGAACTCACCATGGTGAGAACAGCAAAGGGGGAATCCGCCCCCACAATCCAATTACCTCCTACCAGATCCCTCCCCCAACACTGGGAATTATACAATCCAACGTGAGATTTGGCTGGGGACACAGAGCCAAACCATGTAACTGTTTAAATAAAGGCAAGGTAGTAGAAAAATATTTGTGGGACTCTCTGAAATCTATGCTGGGTTCTTAGGAATATCTCTGTGTAGTGGTTGGAGAAATAACATTATTCTGAAATGATTCAGAACAAAGTACACTAATTACATCTGACTCTTTTTCTAAGTCACCAAAATAATTCTATTCTTCATTGTAGTAAAACTAAAATGTTTTACATCTAAGTAGGAATTTCTCAGTTTCCAAATAAACTGATATAAAATTGTCCAAAATAAAGATATTAACAGTAAACTGTTAATGTCCTGACTGCGTTTCTATGGAAACTTAAGAATTGTAGGCAAATGCTGAAATCGAGGTTTCGCTTACCACTTTATTGAGTGCCAGAAAAATAAATTTCAAGAGGCAAATTGAAATGAAAATTTAAGTGTCATGCAAATAAACATAAAATGGTAAATTCCGTGCTCACAAATTATTTTTTTAACTTTTCTGATTTAACACTTCTTATGATTGTTCTATGCTTAATGTATGATACCTTACCTCTCCTGTTTCCAGCTTCTCTTGTCCAGGGAATTCTCAGTTTCAATTTACAGTGACAAGAGAAAACTCTTTAAAAATTATTAACCTGCTTGAATGGTAAATTTAGGTAATTTTATTACCTCTACTTTTATCTGTATCTGTTGAAATTAATGTATAGACATATGATGGAGCCAGGCAAGATGGAATACATCAGTAATTCCAGCTACTCAGGAGGCTGAGGTAGGAGGATCACTGAGCTCTGGCCAGAAGACTGAGGCCAGTATGGGCAACACAGTAAGACCCCTTTTCCTTTAGAAAAAAAAATGGACAGGTAAATGTTGCCTCTGAGTTGTATAAAACAAACTTTTAATTGAACTAATCAAGGGTGGAGTAAGTTCTAAGAGATAAGTTTACTCTATGGGTAAAACATACAATGTATTCCACAGTTTTAAAGTTTAGGAACTGAATTAGGCATCACTACCATCTCCATGTCAGTTTCAGGGTACTTACTATAGAATCTTAGTTCTGTTCAGTAGCTGTCTTACATAGTCATTTCAGATCTCAAAGTCTTTGTTCATCATCAATGTAGGGAGAATATACACAGGCCTTATTTGTGTTTGGAAGGGCCAAATAAGATGTATGTTAAAATGTGTTGTACATACTGAAAAAAGACATGAAGAGCCTATGGGATCTCATCCAACACTACCCATCTACCAACTGGTGTCTAAAATCACTAAGGCTTACCTTACACCACCAAACAGAGCATAAATATTCACAAGTACTTCCATACTTTGTGCATAAAGTTATAATCTATTAACACAATCTATTCATTCTTTCATTATTATTGAATATTCTGAAAATTGAATACAGTACTTCCCAGTTATAAAGGCACATACATCATGAGCTTTAATTATTCTAACTTTTTTTTTTTTTGAGACAGAGTTTTGCTCTTGTTGCCCAGTTTGGAGTGCAGTCGCTTGATCTCGGCTCACTGCAACCTCCACCTCCCAGGTTCAAGCGATTCTCCTGCCTCAGTCCCCTGAGTAGCTGGGATTACAGGTGTGCACCACCATGCCCAGATAATTTTTTGTATTTGTTAACTAGTGATGGGGTTTCATCATGTTGGTCAGGCTGGTCTCGAACTCCTGACCTCAGTTCATCCACCTGCCTTGGCCTCCCAAAGTGTAGGGATTACAGGTGTGAGCCACCATGCTCAGCCTAAGTGTTCTAACTTTTAAAGAAATTAAAAGCACAACCAAAGTTGAAATAGAAGAGCTATAAGACATTTTCTCTATACTAATGAAATATCTGGCATTTATTAAAACAAATAACCAGATTTAAATATCTTTATGATACAATGTTTTCTATTTCAAAGAACTTGGTTTTTATTCAAGAACCCTGTTGTTACTCAAAACTATTTCTACTTAAATTCATTCTTTTCCTCAAAGTCTGATGGTAAAATATTAAACATTTTCTTTCATCTCCCCCGTTTCCATCCCTATTAGAGACTGGAGTTTGAACTCCAACACACTCATCTTTGAACGTAATTCTGTTGACATGAGGAGGGAGCTATGTAAACAAACACTTGAACAGGCAGTGTCTGGCATTTTAAACTCCCAAACCTTTACATCACAAATGTAACTCTGAATTTATGTTCACTCTCTTTTGAAATGTTTTTACCGTGAGCCACCCCCACCACTTTTAGAACAAGCAGGAAAATGAAGTCAGTAAGTTACCAGAGTAGATCTGAAGATATATTTGGGTTAAAGAGGAAATCTTTTTTTTTTTTTTTTTTTGAGACGGAGTCTCGATCTGTCGCCCAGGCTGCAGTGCAGTGGTCGGATCTCAGCTCACTGCAAGCTCCGCCTCCCGGGTTTACGCCATTCTCCTGCCTCAGCCTCCCACCTAGCTGGGACTACAGGCACCCGCCACCTCGCCCGGCAATTTTTTTTTTTTTTTTTTTTTTTTTTTAGTAGAGACGGGGTTTCACCCTGTTAGCCGGGATGGTCTTGATCTCCTGACCTCGTGATCCACCCGTCTTGGCCTCCCAAAGTGCTGAGATTACAGGCTTGAGCCACCGCGCCCGGCCAAGAGGAAATCTTAAAGCAATCAGAAGACTGTGGGTAAGCTTTGGGTTTAAAAAAACCACCAACTATTCTGCAGCCCTGGCAGTAACATTTTACACCATTCATAATCATTTTAAGCATCTCTCCAATTTTCTTCCCTTCAGTGTTCAAATTATAGTTGGAAGGAATAAAGCCATTTCTGTCGAGGTGACTTAAAACAACCTATTAAAAACTCCATATGCCAACCTCTATTCTGAATTTAAGCAAGAAATCTCCAAACATTTGGGTCTAAATTTTCCCAAGTATCAGCTACCTTAAAACATCAGAGAAAGGGAACACTCAGACTCTTACCTGGCTCCTTCACTTAGGCACCATCTGGATAGACAAGGAGAATGGGATGGGTACTCAGAAGTTGGAGTACTTGAGTTCTCATTAAGAAAAGGGAAAGAAGATATGAAAAAACTTCGAAAAAGTCTCATAGAATGATAAATTGTAGGGCTCAGACTGATGTCCTTTGGCAGACCAGCTTGGAGCTGGCACTGGGGGACACACAAGTCAGCATGCTTTGCATGGAGTGGTTCTGCTCCTCTTCAACACCATGTGCACCGTTGCTTGCTGCCGCCTGCTCACAGATCTCAGACCTGAAGTAGAACCCCACTGCCCCCTGATCCCACCTAGTTTGGTGCTAGCATTGGGTGACACACAATAGGTCAGCATGGTCCCCATGGTGCACTTCTGCTCTTCTCTACTGCCATATATTCCTTTGCTCACTGCTGCCTGCTTGCAGATCTCAGACCTGTGGTAGGGCTCCACTGATCTCCTTGCCAGACCAGCTTCCACTCTTCTCTGCCACTGCCTGCACTTTTGCTTGCTGCCACCTGCTCATAGCTCACCCCTACAATCGGGCTCCACCAGCCCTGTGCAGCAACCCCACACATGGCTGGCATTGGGGAAGATGCAAGAGTTCAGCATGTTACCAATGGGGCACCTCCACTCCTCTTCACCACTGCCTGTGCCTTTGTTCAATGCTGCATGCTCATAGATCTCAAACTCACAATAGGGCTCCACTGGCCTTCTGCACCAGCCCTGTTGGGGGCTGGCGGCATGGGACATGCAAGAGGTCAACATGTTACCCATGTGGCACCTGCACTTCTCTCCACTGTGGCCTGCACCTTCACTCACTGCTGCATGCTTATAGATCTCAGACCCACAAGAGGGCTCCACAAACCTCCTGTGCCAGCCCTACTTGGGGTTGGGATTGAGGGACATACAAGAAGTCAGCATGTTCCCCCAGAGGGTGCTTCCAGTCCTATCTACTCCCATCGCACCTTTGATCATTGCCTCCTGTTCCTCATAAATCTCAGACCCCCAGTAGACCTCATGTGCCAGCACCATTCATGGCTGGCATTGTGAGACACAGAAGTGATCAGTGTGTTACTCATGAGGCACTTCTGCCCCTCTCCTCTGCCATCTGCATGTTTTCTCACTACAGCCTGCTTGTAGTTCTCAGATCTGAGGTAGAGTTCCACTGACCTCCGGCACCAACTCTGCTTGTGGCTGGTATTAGGGAACATACAAGAGGCCAATGCATTACCCAAGGGGTGCCTTTGTTTCTCTCCACCAACACCTACACCTTCACTCGCTGCCACCTGCTTATACATCTGAAACTCACAGGAGGGCTCCACTGACTTCCTGTGCCTGTCCGGTTTAGGGCTGGCACTGGGGGACATGCAAGAAATCAGAGTGTTACCCATGGGGCATCTTTGCTCCTCTCTGCTGCTGTCTGTGCCCTTGCTTGCTGCTGCCTGCTCCTTGATCTTAGATCTGCAGTAGTCCACCAACCTCCTGTGCCAACCCCACTCAGGGCTGGCACTTTGGGACATGCAAGAGGCCAGCCTGTTACCCACGGAACAGCTCTGTTCCTCTCTTCTACCATCTGCATGTTTGCTCTCTGCAGCCTGCTCGGAGATCTCAGACCCACAGTAGAATTCCATCGATTTCCTGCACTGACATTGCTTGGAGCTGGAACTCCGGGACATGCAAGAGGTTAGCCTGTGACCCATGGGGCGCCTCCACTCCTCTCCTCTGCCATCTGCTTGTATGCCTCCTGCAGGCTGCATGAAAAATGCAGCCTCAGAGTAGTGTTCCTGCCAGTCTTGCATGGGCCTGGTTGGGGCTGGCACTCTAGGACATGAGAAGTCAGCCTGTGATCCACAGGGCGCCTCCACTTCTCCTGCCATCTGCATGTTTGCTGCTGCTGTCTGCTCCTAGGTCTCAGCCTTGCAGTAGGATTCTGCCCACCTCCTACACTGGTACTGCTTGGGCCTCGCATTGAAGGACATGGAAGAGGTCAGCATGTTACCTTTGGGGTGCCTTTGTTCCTTTCCACTGCCACCTGCACCATTCTTCATTTCTGCCTGCTGGTAGATCTGACCCATGGTAGGGCCCTGCCGACCTCTTGTGCTTGTCCTGCTTGGGGCTGACATAAGACACACAAGGGGTCAGCCTGTTACCCATGGTGTGCTGCTGCTCATTCTCACTACTGCCTGAGCCCTCACTGGCTGCTGCCTGCTCGTAGATCTCAGACCCACAGTAGGGCCCTGCTGACCTCCTGCACCTGTCCTGCTTGGGGCTGGCAATGGGGGACACGCAAGAGGTCAATGTTTTACCTAAGGTGTGCCTCCACTCCTCTCTGTTGCTACCTGCGCTATCTTTTGCTTTTGCCTACTAGTAGATTTCAGAACCACAGTGAGACTCCACAGACCTCCTGTGCCAACCCGTTTGGGGCTGGCATTAGGGGACATGCAAGAGGTCAGCCTGATACCTATGGGGCTCCTTCTCTCCTCACCTCTACCATCTGCATGTTTGCTCTCTACAGCCTGCTTGTAGATCTCAAACTCGCAGTAACACTGCTTCTTCTCTGAGCTTCTCTGAGCTCCTGCAGCAACACTGCTTGGGGCCAGCACTGGGGAACACTCAAGAGGTCAGTGTCTTGCCAATGGGGTGCTTCTGCTCCTTTTCTCTGCCATCTGCGTGTTTGCTCATTGCAGCTTGCTCGGAGATCTCAGACCCTTAGTAGGATTCTGTCAACTTTCCGCACCAGCCCTGCTTGGAACCAGCACTTGGACACATGAGAGCTCAGCCTGCTACCCATGGGGTGACTGTACTCCCCTCCACTGCCGCCAGCACCCTCTCTTGCTGCCATCTGCTTGTTGATCTCACATATGCAGTAGGGTTCCACTGACCTCCTGCACTGGTCCTGCTTGGGGTTGGCACTCTCGGTCACCAAGAGGTCAGTGTGTTATGCATGGGTGCTTTTGCCCCTCTCTGCTGCCACCTGTGCCTTCGCTCACTGCCACTGGCTCATAGTTCTGAGACAGGTTGGAGGGCCCTCCCAACCTTCTGTCCTGTCCTACTTGGGGCTGGCATTGGGAGACACATAAGTGGTCAGCCTTTTACCCCCATGATGTGCATCTGCTCCTCTTTGCCACAGCCTTGGCCCTTGCTGGCTGCTGCCTACTCGTAGATCTCAGACCCTCAGAAGGGTTCCACTGACTTCTTGCACCCATCCTGCTTAGAGTTGACACTGGGGGACATGCAAGAACTCTGTGTCTTACCCATATGTAAGGTGTGAGCCACCATGCCCATCCAAAACAAAGTTTTAAAGAGACTCAAGAGGATCAACTTGTTCTGCAAGTAATGTAAGTGCCTAACAAAACAAAGTTTTCTACTCTTTAAAGGAAGATAGTACCAGCCTGGGCAACATAGTGAGAACTGATATCTACAAAAACAAAAAATCAAAAATTAGCCTGGTATGGTGGCACATGCCTATAGTCTCAGCTACTTAGGAGGCTGAGGGTGGAGGATCAGCCCAGGATGTTGAGGCTGCAGTGAGCTGTGGTTGTGCCAATGTACTCCAGCCTGGGCAACAGAGCAAAACTCTGTCTCAAAAAAAGAAAAGACAGTAAAAGCCAATCACTCAAAACATAACACTTACAATACTAGGTATTTAAAATAGGACCCAAAACCGTAAAATATTTAGGAACATATCCAATGTGTGTTGGAACTGGCTCATACAACAATTTATTGTCATCTCTTCTAAACTCATTCATGACATTACGTTGATAGCCTGAAAGTGATCATGGTGTATCTACATCACAGAAATTGGCAAATAGCACAAATTAGGGCTAACCACCCTCTCCCCAAAGAGCTGGTCCACCAGTACACCACTGGATAAACTTAACAAAATATGAGCTGACCTCTACAATAAAACATTGCTGAGAGAAATTAAAGGAGATCTAAATAATTACTGAGATATAATTTATGGATCAGAAGATTCAATATTGTTAAAAATGTCAATTTCCTCCCAAATTACTCCACAGATTCAGTGGAATCCTAATTAAAATCCCAACAGACAGGGTCAGGCACAGTGGCTCACACCTGTAATCCCAGCACTTTGGGAGGCTGAGTCGGGCAGACCACTTGAGGTCAGGAGTTCGAGACCAGCCTGGTCAACATGATAAAACCCTGACTCTACTAAAAAGAAAAAAAAAAAAATTAGCCTTGTGGTGACAGCCACCTGTAATTCCAGCTACTCAGGAGGCTAAGGCAGGAGAATTACTTGAACTGGGAGGTGGAGGTTGCAGTGAGCTGAGGTTGCACCACTACACTCCAATCTGGGTGACAGAGCAAGACTCCATTGCAAAAAAAAAACAAAAAACAAAAAACAAAAAAAAAACCAGATAGGCTGATACTAAAATTTATGTGGAAATGCAAAGTTTTAGAATAATCAAAAATTGAAAAATAAACATGTTAGAGGACATACACTACAACATTTTATTATTTACTATAAATCTACATTAAGTCATAAAAGATATACAGACCTGTATAAAATATAGAGATCGGCCGGGCATGGTGGCTCATGCCTGTAATCCCAGCACTGTGGGAGGCCAAGGCAGGCAGATCACGAGGCCAGGAGATCGAGACCATCCTGGTGAACACAGTGAAACCTTGTCTCTACTAAAAATACAAAAAATTAGCCGGGCGTGGTGGCGGGCACCTGTAGTCCCAGCTACTCGGGAGGCTGAGGCAGGAGAATGGCAGGAACCCAGAAGGTGGAGCTTGCAGTGAGCCGAGATCGTGCCACTGCACTCCAATCTGGGCAACAGAGCGAGACTCGTCTCAAAAAAAAAAAAATTATATATATATATATATATATATATATATATATATATATATATATAT
>NC_037668.1:138099463-138232875 GCF_003255815.1 Theropithecus gelada
TATATATATATATATATATATATATATATATATATATATATATATATGTATAGAGAGAGCGAGAGAGAGATTAATGGAACAGAATAGAATCTAGAAATTCACTTGGACATATACAGCCAATTGGTTTTGTTTAGATGTTCTATGGCTACTTGTCTGAGACTTTATAGTGTTTGCTTAAGCATTTGTTAATGATCATATTTTTAAAATCTAAGCAAAATTCATCATTACCATGTCTCATGACATAGAAATTTGAACTTCAATCATCCATTTGTTCCATGCTGAACAGACTTAGAACTATTTTCTAAAATAATATGTGCTTTGCCTGTGAACACTCCCTTGGCCCTTCTTTGTGCATTGGACTTGAATTTAGTCAAGTGGCCTACCTCTAATTAAAGCACAAAGGTATGTGCTTAATCAGTAACATAAAATAACTCTCATTCACTCAAGAAATATTTACTGAACAACTATATGCCAGGCAATTCAGATATTACTTGGAAAGTATAACCTCTAAGACTACATATCAAAAATTTGATTGCAAAAATAATATTTACCAGAATAACCTGAAATATATGTAGTCAAATTATTTCACTACTTAATCTAGAATTGTTTTTTGTTTTTTTCAGACAGGGTCTCAGTATGTTGCCCAGGCTGGCCTTGAACTTCTGGGCTCAAGGGATCCTCCCACCTCAGCTTCCTGCATAGTTGGGACTACAGGTGCCCACCACTACACCCAGCTTTCTTCTTTGGATTAAGGCAGACTCTCAGACTGATACATACGTGGACCTCACAGTTATGTCTCTCACAGTTAACTATGCTCTAGTACTATGTTCTGTGACCTAAGCCAAGCAGTGTTATAAGAAGCAATTGCAGCTTAGCTAGCGTCAACCCACTGAAATTTCTTCAAAACTACATTAAGCTAATACAGCTCTTTGGCTGTCCCTGGGTTCTCATGAGGTTAGGCTGTGGGCTAAATTTCTCATCTTTATTTTCATGAGCGTGATGACAAAAAAAAAAACACTGATTATTTGAATTAATCTGAATGAACATCTATTATCTGCAACTGGAAGAGCCTATGTAACACCTGTAGTTTTACAACAAAAATATTCCACAAAGCAAGTCTGGGGGTTCCTCTAGTATTCTGCCTGGAGTAGATATTGTCATCAGCTCTGGGTTCCAGGATCTCTTCTATACTTTTTTTTTTTTTTTTTGAGACGGAGTCTCGCTCTGTCACCCAGGCTGGAGTGCAGTGGCCGGATCTCAGCTCACTGCAAGCTCCGCCTCCCAGGTTCACGCCATTCTCCTGCCTCAGCCTCCCGAGTAGCTGGGACTACAGGCGCCTGCCACCTCGCCCGGCTAAGTTTTTGTATTTTTAGTAGAGACGGGGTTTCACTGTGTTAGCCAGAATGGTCTCAATCTCCTGACCTCGTGATCCGCCCGTCTCAGCCTCCCAAAGTGCTGGGATTACAGGCTTGAGCCACCGCGCCCGGCCCTCTTCTATACTTTATCTTCCTAGTAATTTCAGTAATTCCAGTGCTGGGGCCCAGATATTTCCTTAGCTCTGAAATCCGACTCATATCAAACTACCTGGTGATAGCTCCCTGAGGTTATCTGATGGGCATATTGAAATGTAATGTGGTCCAAAATGGAATTCTTTATTCCCTTCTCTTAATTCCTCTTCCAAGACTTCCTATCTCCATAAATGACCTTAGCATCCAATTCACCCACAAACCCAGGTGTGTCCTTCATTCCTCCCTTTCCTGCAGGCTCCATAGCTAATCTATAGGCAAGTCCTGTCAATTCTACATCTCCAGGCTTGCCACTCCCCTGCATCTCCAACCCTCTAGTTCAAGCCATCATCACGTTTCATTTGAGTCACTGCTAGAGCCTCCTGACTGGTCTTCTCAATTCTGCCCCTGTCCTTCTCTACTTTCTGTTATACATAGTAGCAGGAGTGATATTCTCAAAAGATAAATCTAATCCTATGAAACTCCTACTTAAAACTAACTAGTGGCCAGGTGCAGTGGCTCACATCTGTAATCTCAACATTTTTGGAGGCCAATGTGGGAGGATCGTTTGAGGCCAGGAGTTCAAGACTAGCCTGGGCAACATGGAGAGACCCTCATCACTACAAAAATTTTAAAAATTATCCTGGCATGGTGGCACATATCTCTAGTCCCAGCTTCTTGGGAGGCTAGGGTGGGAAGATCACTTGACCTCAGGAATCTGAGACTGCAGTGAACTGTGATTGCATCTCTGCACTCCAGCCTGGGCAACAGAGTGAGACTCTGTCTCTAAAAATACATTTAAAAAATACAATAAGGGCTGGGTGCAGTGGCTCAAACCTGTAATCCCAGTACTTTTGGAGGCCAAGATAGGCGAATCACTTGAGCCCAGAATTTTGAGACCAAGCTGGGCAACATGGAGAAACCCCATCTTCACAAAAAAATATGAAAAAAATAGACAGGTGTGGTAGCACACACCTGTAGTCCCAGGTACTCAGGAGGCTGAGGCAGGAGGATTGGTTGAACCCAGGAGGGTGAGCTGCAGTGAGACCCTGATCACACCACTGCACTCCAGCCTGGGCCACAGAGTGAGACCCTGTCTCAAAAAAACTAAAATAAAATAAAATAACTGGGAGTATTTCTCTCTTTCAGCTAAACCATGATCAATATAAAGGCCTTCATGATCTGTCTCCAACTAATTTACCAATCTTATCTATACAACTCCCCTCCTCACCACTGTTCTTCAGCTATACGACTCTAATTTTTGTTATTAGAAAATCCTTTCCTGTCTCCTGGGCATTAAATCTTTTTTCCCGTCTGCCTGGAATGCTCTCCTCCTGGAGTTTAATGAGGCCTGGCCCTTCTCACCTATGATCTCATCTTCCCCATTAAGTAGCACTCACATGCCACCTACTCAGAGACAGCCTTGGTTGTCAGCCAAATGGCTCTTTCTTTTCTTTTCTTTTTTTGGGATAGTGTCTCACTCCATCACCCAGGCTGGAAAGCAGTGGCATGATCATGGCTCTCTGTAGCCATGATATTCTAAGCTCAAGTGATCCTCCCACTTCAGCTTCCCAAGTAGCTGGGACCACTGGTGTGTGCCGCCCCACTCGGCTAAATTTGTTTTTGTAGAGATGAGGTTTTGCCACGTTGTCCAGGCTGGTCCCGAACTCCTGGGCTCAAGTGATCCACCTGCTTCGGCCTCCCAAAGTGCTGGGATTACAAGTGTGAGCCACCATGCCTGGCCCCTAGTGGCTCTTTCTAAAGCACTCCTGTTCACCTTCCCCAGCTTACCATCTCTTTCTTTACAGCACTTAACAAGATAGATAATTATCTTCTTTTTAATTGTTTGTCTGTTTCCTTGTTGATTTTCTGTCTTCCCACTAGATTATAACTTCCATGCTTTCACGCTCCTTACTTGCATTTAGCATATTTTCTGGCACATAGTTGGTGCTCAGTAACTTCTTTTATTTTTTTAGAGACAGGGTCTTGGTATGTTACCCAGGCTGGAGTACAGTGGCTATTCAACAGACATGCTCACAACTCACGCAGCCTCAAACTCCTGAGCTCAAGCAATCCTCCTGCCTCAGGATTCTAAGTGGCTGAGACTACAGGCATACCACCACATCTGGCTGATTTAAAAAAAAAAAAATTTTTTTAGAAATGGGATCTTGCTATGTTGCCCAGGCCAGGCTGGTCTTAAACTCCTGGACTCAAGGGATCCTCCAGCCTCAGCCTTCCAAAGTGCTGGGACTACAGGTGTGAGCCCCTGCACCCAGCCTCAATACATTCTTGTTGAATAAATGAACAAATAGCATTCAGTTGGAGAGAGATCTGCATGAAGAAAAGGGCTTAACTATTTATGCCATGCCCTGGATCAGGGGCTGCATAATGTTGTGCAACAGAGATGCCACTAAGGGTCAGACACTCCACCACACAGGACTCTGTCCTCTGTGACTGACAGAAGCTCCAAAAACTTGTCATTGTGGGAGCTGCAATATCCTAGGTCCTTGCCTCTTCAGTCTACTTTCCCTGTTTGTGCTATCTGCCTCCTAATCTTTCTCAGATGACTTGTACCTTTACAGTTTCCCCAGTTCTACCCACAGACATTAATTTTCAGAAAAAGGTCTGAGCAAACACCAAGTAAGAGTGACAGCCTCTAGCATTAACTGTCCTTAAGGTGGTTGCTTTTTACCTGGCAAAAATCCTTAGCTAAGCCCAGGACACTTTAGAGCAGGGGTTCTAAGTTTTCATAACTCTTTTTTTTTTTTTTTTTTTTTTTTTTTTGGTGAGATGGAGTCTCACTCTGTTACCCAGGCTGGAGTGCAGTGGTGCGATCTCAGCTCAACGCAACCTCTGCCTCCCAGGTTCAAGCGATTCTCCAGGCTCAGCCTCCCAAGTAGCTGGGATTACAGGCACCCGCCACCATGCCCAGCTAATTTTTGTAGTTTTAGTAGAAATGGGGTTTCACTATGTTGGCCAGGCTGGTCTAGAACTCCTGACCTCAGGTGAACCATCCACCTCAGCCTCCCAAAGTCCTGGGATTACAGGCACAAGCCACTGTGCCTGGCCAAGTTTTTATAACTTTTGAATATTTTGTGGTAACTGCATTTATTATTTTATAAATGACTATACAATTTGTAAAGGCCAGTTTTGGTGGAAAAGTAATTAAAATAAGGATGGAAATTATTACACTTGCTGGAAATATCTAATCTTTGTCCTCAAACAAATGCTTATTGGCTGTAAGCAAACTTATTATATGTTAGTTCTGAAAGAAAAAACATAATGAAATAACTTGTACAAAATACTGCAGATATATCTTCAAAGATTTTTGTCTAACAATTATAGAGGAAATGAAAATTACATGTAAATTATAAGCTGAGAATCAAACAAATGCATTGACACACATTCCAAGTCTTTGGAATTATTGATAAGAATACAGCTTATTACAGATCCTTTCATCAAGAGAAGATACTGGGGTTTGATTTTCCTTTGACAACATTTTCAAAAATATTGATGGTACAAGACCATCAAAGTCACCATCACTATCTCCTGCTGAAACCCCAGCCAAATCTTCACCCCACCCCACTTAGTCACTTGCAAAAATCACTCAACATTAAAATCAAGTTCTTACACGTCACCCAGGTAAGAGAGATAATTAGAAATTGAGGAAAGAAAGAAATCACTTTAGAGTAATAAGGAATTGGCTGGGCACCTTGGCTCACGACAGTAATCGCAACACTTTGGGAGGCCAAGGCAGGTGGATCATGAGGTCAGGAGTTTGAGACTAGCCTGGTCAACATGGTGAAATCCCATCTCTACTAAAAACACAAAAATTAGCTGGCGATGGTGGCGGGCACCTGTAATCCCAGCTACTTGGGAGGTTGAGGCAGGAGAATCACTTGAACAAGAGCGAAACTCCATCTCAAAAAAAAAAAAATAGCCAGGCATGGTGCGCACTTGTAATCCCAGCTACTTGGGAGACTGAGGCAGGAGATTGACCCCGGGAGGTGGAGGTTGCAGTGAGCCGGGATCACACTACTGCACTCCAGCCTGGGCAACAGAGCAAGGCTCCATCTCGGGAAAAAAAAAAAAAAAAAATTAAAGAATAATAAGGAGCTGGCTAGCGCCTGTGGTCACAGCTGTTCCGGAGGCTGAGGCAGGAGAATTGCTTGAGCCAGGGAGACTGCAGCTACAGTGAGCTATGATCGTGCCTGTGAATAGTCACTGCACTCCAGCCTGGGTGACATAGCAAGATGCTGTCTGAAAAAAAAGAAAGAATAAGAAGGAGCTCTGTAGGTAAATTAGAACAGACTTGTATTTGAGACCTTGCCTTCACTGCTGCCATGAGGTAGGGCATGGAGGGACACTCAAGGAGGAAAAGCAGAGATCTCCAGCCCCAACCCTATTCTATTTTGAATTGTCTGATGAATTGGGATGATTCCAACCAAGGTCCACTGGCATTTAAGAACACTAAAAATACCAGAGGGAGACTCACCTGAGTGAAAGAGGAGTCCAGTCAGTTGACCTGATTGCACATGTGGGCAGAGAGGCAACAAGAAAATACAATAAGTCTCCTGTCTCCTTTGTATGGGGCTGGGTGCTGGGAATAGTGAAGGTCATGGAGGTGGTGGTGTGCAGGCAGAGGCAGACACATTTTGGATGGAGTAATCGGTGAGGTCCTCTCTGGAGACTGAGATCTAAATGATGAGGCAAAGAATGGGGGCAGGAGAATGCAAAACTGAGGGAATAAGGCCCTGAGGGTTTTGTTTTTTTTTTTTTTTTTTTTTTTAGGCAGTTTCAGAGTTTCACTGTTGTTGCCCAGGCTGGAGCACAGTGGCGCGCTCACTGCAACTTCCACCTCTTGCATTCAAGAGATTCTCCTGCCTCAGCCTCCTGAGTAGCTGGGATTACAGGTGCCCACTACCACCCCCGACTGATTTTTTGTATTTTTGGTAGAGACAGGGTTTCATCATATTGGCCAGGCTGGTCTGGAACTCCACCTCAGGTGATCCACCCACCTCAGTCTCCCAAAGTGCAGGAATTACAGGCATGTGCCCAGCCAGAGGCCCTGAGGCTTTAAATGGCTTAGTGTGGTTGAGGAGATGAAAGAAGACCACTTAATAGAACACAGATGAAGAAGGAGGAGAGCACAGATTGGAAAAATGGGCAGGGGCCACCTCACACAAGCCTCTAAGGTGTGGTTAGGAGTTTGCTCTTTGTTTTAAGAACAATGAAAGCCCTGAAAGGTTTTAAGCAGGGGTATGACTTGGTCAGATCACTCTGGATGTTCCCAAGAGAAGGGACTAGAGAGAAGATGGGAGCTTTGAGGTCCATTAGAGGCGAGGCCGCAGCAGTGGAAGAGCTGGATAAAGCGTTCTTGGGAATTCTGAAGGGGGATGGCCCAAAGAGGAAAACACTGGATTTCTGCTAATAAAATCGAGCTTGATGGGATTAGGGTGGGCGGCTCAAGGCCAAGAATTTAAGACCAGCCTGGGCAACATAGCAAAACCCCAGTATCTACAAAAAATAAACAAAAATTATCTGGGTGTGCTGGTGCATGCCTGTAGTCCCAGCTACTTTGGAGGCTGAAGTGGGAGAATCACTCAATCCCGGGAGTTGGAGGCTGCAGTGAAATGATTGCACCACTGCCTGAAATGAAAGAAATAAAAAGTTAGGGCTCAGGAAATTCATCAAAAAATAAAAGGGGCTGAGTGCGGCGGCTCACACCTGTAATCCCAGCACTTTGGGAGGCTGAAGCAGGTGGATCACTTGAGGTCAGGAGTTCAAGACCAGCCTGGCCAACATGGTGAAACCCCGTGTCTACCAAAAAATACAAAAATTAGCCAGGCGTGGTGGTGCGTGCCTGTAGTCCCAGCTACTCAGGAGGGTGAGGCATGAGAATTGTTGAACCCCAGAGGCAGAGGCTACAGTGAGCCAAGATTGCACCACTACACTCCAGCCTGGGCAACAGGGTCAGACCCTGTCTCAAAAACAAACAAACAAATAAATAAATAAAAGGGATACATGCATGTTGGTGAGGCAGGTCATATTTGTTATTCCTGTAGACAGGTGCTTTCTAGCCATAGTTGAACTAGGGTAGTTACATCACTAGACTTTCAGGGCCATTTTTCTCTCTATAAAGAACTTCTTTAGCATGAAGGAAATTATTTCCTCCAAATGACAAATGGCATTTGAGTATTTCAGAGTCATGATTCAGAATATTTATGTAAGCCAGATGGGAGCAAGAAGAGGATAAACCAGGACTGGCAGAGGTGGAACTTGTTCCAAATACAAGACGGACACTGCCATCCTGTTCTTCCCAGGATGTCACCTCCATCTGCCACACCCCTGCACTTCCTCTCACAGCTCTTTCCTCTCCTTCCCTCCTCACCCTTTCATCTTCTCACCCTGATTCAAACCAAACATACAGAACCAATCTTGGAGGGAAATCTGTTGTCATCCAAGACAACTGGTCGGTTGCAAAACATATTGGACAATCAGCCACACATGCTGAGCGAGCACATGTAGGTAACACTAGAGAAGACAGTCTTGGCTCTAGGGGAATGCCAAGTTCTGGGGCAGAGCCTGCCCTGGTGTCTGCCAGCATTTCCAACAATCCCTGCAGTTAGGAGAACCAAAAATTCAGATGTCATCCTTGACAACTCCCTCTCTTCCCCAGCCCTCGCATAAAATCCATTACCAAATCTTGTCAATGTTCCTCCTAAAGATCTCCCAAATCTGCCCCCTCCCTCCCCTGCCACCCCCTCCACACCACCCCAGTCAAGCTCTTTCTCTTCTTTCCTCTGAGCTCTATGAAAGCCTTCTCCCTGGCTTACCCCATGAGCCCCTTTCAAATCCATTCTCCACATTGCAGCCAGAGAAATCTCTCAAAACGCAAACTTGTCACTTTACCCTTCTCCCGTGGGCATAAAAGTTTTCAATGCTTCCTTTTGTTTTAGGATACAGACCAGATTCCTTACAAAGCCAAGGCTGCCTGTTCTGGTCCCTGCCCAGCCCTGCAGCCTATGAGTGCCGCCAGCCTTTGATTTCTCTGCCCCAATTACACTGGCATCGTTTGGTCTGTTACCCTCTGCATATTCCCTCCCGTGTGTGGTCCCTCTGCCGAGAATGCTCTACTCTCCCCATTTTATATTTTTACTTATTTTCTGAACAACAGCTCAACATCGATTTCGCAGGGAAGATTTCCCTGACCTCCTAACTAGGTCAAACCCTCTTACGCAGCAGCATGCACCTGTCCTTCACAAGGCTGATCACACTCACACCCCTACATTCATTTGCACGATTAGTGGGTTAAAATCTGTCTCCCTGGCACCAGTCACAAGGCTCCAGCTTCTCTCTGCCTGTCTGTCCAGGAAGCAGAAGATGAGACACATTAGACGATCAGGCTCAGAATAGAAGGCAGAGAGAGTACGATGATGACCCCGACAGCAAAGGAGTGCCTGAGACCTGGTTGTCTAGAAGCAGAGCCCGAGACCAGGGAGCACAGCTGCTTGTGATTACTGTAGCGCTGTTCTCAGGAAAGACCTGTGAGGGAGGAAGGGAAGTGCAGCAGAGGGCTCTGGACCCCAACCTGCCTGGAGACAAGGGGCCAGTTTTTGTACCCCAGTATCAGCCAGTCATTGGCTGGAGGTGTCCCCCTCTTCCTGGGGGAAATTGGCTCATAATTTCCATAACTTCCCAGCAGGGCAGCTCTTCTCAGACAAGGGCAATTCTCCTGAGACACAAAGGAAAAGGAGAGCAGCCGTGATGCGTTAGTGGCTCACATTCATAGCAGCTGGGATGGGGATCTGGGCAAGGCACCACCGCATCTGTACAGGGTGGTAGCTAAGAGTTCTTTATATGTATACATATATATACACACACTCATATATATGTATGTATATATATTTTTTGAGACGGAGTCTCACTCTGTTGCCCAGGCTTGTGTGTAATGGCGCAATCTCAGCTCACTGCAACCTCCACCTCCCGAGTTCAAGTGATTCTCCTGCCTCAGCCTCCCAAGTAGCTGGGGTTACAGGTGCATGCCATCACACCTGGCTAATTTTTGTATTTTTAGTAGAGGTGGGGTTTCACCAGGTTGGCCTGGCTAGTCTTGAACTCCTGACCTCAAGTGATCCACCCACCTTGGCCTCCCAAAGTGTTGGGATTACAGGTGTCAGCTACCATGCTGGCCTATTATTATTATTTTTGGGACAGGGTCTTGCTCTGTCACCCAGGCTGAAGTGCAGTGGTGCCATCATGGCTTATGGCAGTCTCCACCTCCTGCATTCAAACAATCCTCCCACTTCAGCCTCTTGAGTAGCTGGGACTGTAGGTGCGCACCACCACACCTGGCTAATTCTTTGGTATTTTTTTGTTGAGACAGGGTTTCGCCATGTTCACCAGGCTGGTCTTGAACTCCTGGGTTCAATCAGAGTTCTCCCACCTCGACCTCCCAAAGTGCCGGGATTACAGGCATGAGCCACTGTGCCCGTCCAGGGGTTCTTCTTTTAAAAATACATATGGTAGGCTGGGTGTGGTGGTTTATGCCTGTAGTCCCAGCACTTTGGGAGTCTGAAGTGGAGGATTGCTTGAGCCCAGGAGTTACAGACCAGCCTACGCAATACAGAGAGACTATCTCTACAAAAAATACAAAAATTAGCTGGGTGTAGTGGCCCGTACCTGTAGTCTCAGCTACTCCAGAGACTGAGGTGGGAGGATTGGGTGTAGTAGCCCATGCCTGTAGTCCAAGCTACTGCAGAGGCTGAGGCAGGAGGATTGCTTAAGCCCAGAAGGTTGAGGCTGCCGTGGGTTGTGATTGCACCATTGCACTACAGCCTGGGTGACAGAGCAAGACCTATCTCAAAACATATATATCAAATAAAATAAATAAAATATGTAAAGGCCAGGTGCAGTGGCTTACACCTGTAATCCCAGTGCTTTGGGAGGCCAAGTGGGGAGGATCACTTGAGGCCAGGAGTTCGAGACCAGCCTCAGCAATGTAGCAAGATGCTCATCTCTACAAAAAATTAGCAGGGTCTAATGACTTGCCTGTACTTCTAGCCTCTGGGGAGGCTGAGACAGGAGGATCATGTAAGTCCAGAAGTGCAAGGCTTCAGTGAGCTATGATTGCACCACTGCACTCTAGCTTGGGTGGCAGAGCATGACCCTGTCTCTTAAAAAAAAAAAAAGGGAGAATTCTGATGATAAAAGAAGGCAAGTTAAATAATAAGATTACATGAAGGTAGAGGGGAGTTCCACTGGACATCTTTCCTTCCTTTCTTTTTCCCAGCCAGTCAGAAGCACTGCATCAAAGTCAGAAATGGAAGTCAGTGAAACAAATAAACAAGAGGATCCTGTCAGATTGTAAAAGGATTACAGCAACATCCCACGGCTGTCCAGCATGGGTCATGTTAGCATACAAGCAATGATGTCTGCACTGAACCCTTCCTGCAGTGGACTGGGTCTTTGTTTCCTTTTGTGTCTCCTCTAGATCTTGTTTTTCCAGGCCTTCTAGCAATTCTATGAGCTACCCAGTGTCTTTTTGGTGTACTTGTTTTCCATTCTAAATTGCTATAATTAGTTTCTGTTGCTTACAACTAAGATCCCTGTAGTATGCCTTATCCAGGCCCCTGCTGCACAACCCTGAGGTCCCCTCCACCTACTGACTGCAGAGAATAGGATGGGCCAAATGCCAGCCGCATAGTTCCTGACCCCAGCCACCAGGCTGCAGCCACAGTGGAGGGCTCCTCAGTCTTCTGGAGCTCTGAGGGCAGGTTGGAGGAAAGGAAGGACAGGGTTCTGCCTTTAGATCAAAGCACTATGGATTCAGAACACGGGGAGGCTGTGGAGCAAGCCTCCGTCTATCAGAGCAAGCCTCCAGCATGATCCAGTACTGCTCAGGTGAAGATGGACACAGCCAACACATTTCCTCTGCAGAAGAGATGTGACTCACAAGCTCTTCCTCAACCAGCTGCTCATGGAGGAACATGTCAAGAGCTTAGCATTGTCATCCACTGCCTCGGCTTCTTATGGAGGGGCAGCCATGTCCTCAAGCCATGTCCAGACTTCTTACCACACTTCGACTCCTAACTCCAGCACTACCTCTGCAGTCATCCCAACTCATCTTGACCAAGCCCAGCCTCACATCGTTGAGAACAGAAGACTTCAGCAGAGGAAGGGGCCTCCCCTGTACCTATTTCTCTCAGGACCTGGCAGCAGTAGAAGTGAGGGAGCCCTTTTAGAAAGGGGCATTTTTCTCACTTGCTTTCTTGCATTGTGATATCACCTCTGACATCTGTGCCTTGGGTAATCTGAGGATCAGTGCACAACCTTCAGTCCCGAATTTCCATGGAATATGAATTTTCTAGGCTTCACCTTGGACATTCCTCGCTTATATATCCCTGGCTCATTCCTACTGGTAAGAGCAAATTTCAGCAAGTTGGTGCACTTAATTCTTCCAGCTATTTCCCATATCCTCACCAACTTGTGCTCATTTGTTTAGCCTCCCAGGACTATTCTGGACTACATTTCAGATGCTTCCAGCCACCTCCTCTTTTAGCAGCTACTATCCAAGTCTTTGTACTATTGTGCACCATCTGAGGTTCATCAAATGGAAATTACGAACCAGATGATAATTTATCATGGTTCCTTGGTGGCAAGCAACAGAAACAAAAAGAAGAACTTGTTGAAAGGTTATCTTGTAGCTCACAGAGGAGACAGGAGGCTGGAGAGCCAGTCTTAAAATAGAACTGGAACCAATGAAACTGGCCAACTATTTTGTCTGAGAGTTGCTGAGGAAACAAGTGTCATCCAAGTGTTCATTTCTGATGATGCAAGACCCTGTCTCAGGAGACAGTCTGAGTGCTCCAGCCTAGGTCATGTGCCCACCTCTTGGCTATGAGGAAAAGCCCCTTGATTTACTGTCCTACCAAGAGTCCACACAAGGAGAGAGGGTTAAGTCCACAATCAGAAATTGGGGTGCTATATCCAATAAAGGGGAAATGGAGGTTGAGCAATTTTTTTTTAATGGCCACTACAAGTACCTATGTTGCTGTACGTTCCATGAGCTCACCTCACCGCTGCAGAGACCACACAGGAAATCTCTCCCACACTCCCCTGCCTGGCCTGCTCCATAATCATATGGCTTTGACCATGTTACAGTAGGTAGCTAGTCAGGCATGAGCCAGGCAGACGAGAGCTCCCACATCGACCCCACCAGGAATATCAGGTGACCTCCAGATGATGATCCGGCAGTTGTCACACTGTCTCTCTAAAGTAATAATTGGTAGCAGCTGGTGCCAGAGAAAGGCAGTTTCCCAATAGATAGAAACGCCTGAAGCTGGTGATCAGCAGCTTCCCGATAAGATCTCAGGAGTTGTGTAAGTGAGCTCATGCATGTGCACTAAAGCAAAATGGCAGAGTTTAACTGGTATATGTTCTCCTGGGGACATTCCACTGGTAAGGGAAGAATGTTTCAAGTGAGCATGCATACAACTCCAGTAAACACACTGCGCATGCTCCCCTCCCAAGTGCTAGCAGGCCACTGTGCATGCGGACAGCCCACCCCAAAAGAGGAATGAGTGGAAAAGGGACACAAGACGCCAGAAGCATGCCAACATATAAAACCCCAAGTCAAAAGGTCAAACCACACACTTGACTTTCAGATCACCCACTTGGCCCTCTTCCAAGTGTACTTTCCTTCTTTTTGTTTCTGCTTTAGAGATTTTTTTTTTTTTTTTTTTTTTTTTTTTTGAGCTGGAGTCTCCCTCTGTCTCCCAGGCTGGAGTGCAGTGGCATGATCTCAGCTCACTACAACCTCTGCCTCCTGGGTTCAAGCGATTCTCCTGCTTCATTCTCCCTAGTAACGAATTATAAGCACCCACCACCATGCCCAGCTAATTTTTGTACTTTTAGTAGAGACAGGGTTTCACCATGTTGGCCAGGCTGGTCTCGAACCCCTGACCTCAGGCGATCTACCCACCTTGGCCTCCCCAAGTGCTGGGATTACAGGTGTAAGCCACTGCTCCTGGCCTTTGCTCTAGAGCTTTTTAATAAACTTTCACTCCTGCTCTAAAACTTGCTTCAGTCTCTCCTTCTGCCTTCTGCCCGTCCGTCAAATTATTTCTTCTGAGTAGGCAAGAATAGAGATTGCTGCAGAACTGTATGAATTTGTCGCCAGTAACTCGGATACCCACCACTGGTAACAACCCCAGCGGCTTTTACATCAAGTTCCACTGACCCTGGAAGCTGACCAGTAATGGTGCTTAACAGGCTGCCTAGAAGAGTCTCCAGGGTGCCCTCTGGGGGTCAAGAGCAGGTATAACCTTTTGGAGGACCGGAACTTTGTAAAGGTTACTGAAAGAATGAATCCAACCAGACTGAGTCTCAGGGTATGACACTCAAGTAGGTGTCTGATCTTCCCTGTTGTATAGGCAGCATCATCTGCTCTGGAACCTGGAGAAAGAACCTGGGGGCTTCAAGGTTTCAGAGGTCATCAATCCAGTGGCCTTCTGATTTGAATGGTCTCTCTCCACTATCTTTCCCCCATTCTCTGCTCCATTCAGCTCACTGGGCCATTAGCTTCCCCTCCCTCTAGCAGTGATAGCCCCTTGCCCCCAGGGTCCAAGGATGGAACAGATGTTGGACTTCCAGTGATACAGTCCAGGAAGGCTCAAGAGGAGATGCCACTGTGGTTAAAGCATCCCATAAAAGTGGCTGGGAAATCCTGGTCCTGTTCTACTTCTGTGGTGGAAAGGTTGCTTCTACACCCACTGAGAAAACCAGATTGTTCCTCTCTTGCTTGTAAGAAGTCCACAGGTCCTTTCAAATTTATTCCACAAACACTTATTCAGCATTTACCATATGTCAGGTACCATGCTAGGTACTAGTGATATTGCATCTACAGCTTCGGGGGAAGGAGACATTAATTAAAAGAATACACACAGATGTAATTAAACTGTGATGTTTGCTATGAGGGAAGAGCATGAGAAGTTTTAGAATAGATGACTGCAGGATCTGTTATCTGCAGGTCAGGGAAGCTTCCCCTGAAGAAGTGATGCTGAGCCGCCATCCAAGGGTCAATAGAATGAAATGAATAGAGGGGGAGATAAGGAAGAGTATGCTGGCAGAAGGAGCTGTGAAGAAGAAAAGTCCCGAAGGCCAGAAGAGTTTGTGGTGTTTGGAGTACGGAAAGACCTGGGTGCTGATGTGAGAGAGGGTCAGCACCCAGGTCTTTCCGTGGATGAAGGGCCTGTGGATGAGGGGCTGTGGATGAAGGCCTGTGGATGAAGGGCCTGCTGGATGAAGGGCTGTGGATGAAGGGCCTGCTGGACCTGGCGGGGCCGGGACTGGTGGGGATTTAAGCTAAACGGATTTAAGCAGGCTGCTAGGTGAAGAATGGATTGAGGGAGGAGAAAGCATTCAGAGAAGAGGCAGAGGAGTGGTTTGGACCTGGAGAAAAGGAAGTGGATGGATCTAAGGGGCGTACCGGATTTGGAATTGAGAGGACTTGACAATGGATTGGAGGTGGAGGATTCCCAGGATTCTGACTTGCACACTTCTTTCTTTCACATTTACAACAAATGACCCGAGTGTAGCCTCATTATGGTTGGGGAGGTTGTCTAGTCCTCTTTGTTCTAGGTGCACAGTGAATGAATCCATCCTCAGTGCATGAATAGTTGCTTTTCTCCACTCCGGGGAAGGCCTGCAGGTCTCACATCCCCCGGGAGGTGGCAGAGCAGGAAAACCAGCTGTTCACTTTTCCCGTGGCCAGAAACCCACTTCCTGCCGCAGGCGAGTTCAACTCCCTGGGGAAATTTTTCCCACATTCCAAATTCCCGAAAACAGCTCTTTCCCCAGCCTTTTGGAACTGCTTGAGTGGAGGGCATGACATGGCCAGGGAACTTGTCTTGGGGGCCAAGGCCTGAACTGACTCAGTCATTTTGCAGGGAGGGCCTCTTTCTTTTCAGCTGCGACAGTTCTGCAGAGCTTCCATATCGCATGGCCGGCCTTCCGCAGGGCACGGCGTGGAATCGACAGGGCCACCGGGGCATTTCTGCCTGCTCTGTGGCTGCAAAGAGCGAGAGAGCCAAAGGGAGCCCTTCCCAGTCACATCCCGGGCAGGTTGTGGGGAGCCCAGAGAATGCCTCACCAGGAGTCAAAAAATAGGTTTACACATGGGAAAGCTGGGTTAGAATACGAAAAAGAGTCGGGCATGGCCAGGGAGCGGGAGACCGGTTCTGAAAGGCCAAGGGCAACAGACTCAAAATACCCCTGGAGGATGTAGGTAAAGGACTGGGATTTACCTGCTGGGTACCATGGCTCACGCCTGTAATCCTAACACTTTGGGAGGCCGAGGTGGGCGGATCAGTTGAGGTCAGGAGTTCGAGACCAGCCTGGCCAACATGGTGAAACCTCCTTTCTATTAAAAATACAGAAATTAGCCAGGCGCCTGTAATCCCAGCTACTCGGGAGGCTAAGGCAGGAGAATCGCTTGAACCCGGGAGGCACAGGTTGCAGTGAGCCGAGAACGCACCACTGCACTCCAGCCTGGATGAAAGAGAGTGAGACTCTGTCTAAAAATAAATAAATAAATAAATAAATAAATAAATAAAAATTTAAAAAGACTGGGGTTTACCAAGAAATACGGCTCTCTGAGTGAGGAAAGAGCAAAACGAAGTCTGGGGGCAGATGAAAGAATAGAGAACAAGGACAGAGTGAGGAACACAGAAAGCTGAAGGGCACTTAAGGGGACACATTGCCATGAGGAGCGGAAATCAGAATCCAGAGCCATCTCACCTAATGTTGGTGATATGGTTTGACTGTGTCCCCACCCAAATCTCATCATGAATTGTAGCTCCCATAATTCCCATATGTTGTGGGAGGGACCTAGTGGGAGATAAGTGAATCATGGGGGCGGATCTTTCCGGTACTATTCTCATGATAGTGAATAAGTCTCATGAGATCTGATGGTTTTATAAAGGGAAGTTTCCCTACAGAAGCTCTCTTCTCTTGTCTGCCACCATGTGAGACCTGCCTTTCACCTTCCCCCATGATTGTGAAGCCTCCCCAGCCATGTGGAACTGTGAGTCCATTAATCGTCTTTCTTTTGTAAATTGCCCAGTCTCTTTTCTTCCTCACCCCTCCTGCTTCTACTCCTTCTACTTTCTGGCCCCTCATTAAAGAGTAGGAAGAACTAGTGGTTCCCAGTTTCAGGAACTTCAGTACACTGACCACACGTTTATCTCCCTCAACCTGACTCATACCTGAAGTGCCATAATTTAATTTCATAGCTGTATTAATCTAGGTTTATGATCATATTTTAGTGTATATTACATATTTGTTTTTTTTCAACAAACATGTGATGAGGATCTACTTAAATTATGAAAGGCCCATTCACCATTTAATTCCATCGCACATACTCTGGCAGGATAATACATTTACCTGTTATCAGTCATTTCCTCCTTAATTTTGATCCCTGGTTTCCATGTGTCACCTCTAACTGGTCTTGTGTAATAGATCCATACTTTGGTCCCCTGGTCAGGACTGCCTGATAGTGTCTGTCCTCTGAGTCTATTGGTAGACATTACCTGGACTTGTCCTTGACCACTCCTTGCCTTGTAGTTCGAGTGCTCCAGCCACCTTGCATAACCTACAGTTCTCTGATGCATCATTCTGTATCACACACCTGCATCTTTGCTTGTTGCCTTTATTGCCTGAGGTATTTCTTGACCTGTTGTATTAGTCAGGATTCCCCAAAGAAGCAGAACTTACAGTGTGTGTGTGTGTGTGTGTGTGTGTGTGTGTGTGTGTGTGTTTATTGAGACAAGGTCTTGCTCTGTCACCCAGGCTGGAGTGAAGTGGTGCAGTAGTGTGATCTCAACTCACTGCAACCTCTACCTCTTGGGCTCAAGAGATCCCTCAACCTAAGCCTCCTGAGTTCCTGAGTAGCTGGGACTACAGGCATGTGCTACCATGCCCAGCTACATTTTTTTTTTTTTTGAGATGGAGTCTTACTCTGTCTCCCAGGCTGGAGTGCAGTGGTGCAGTCACGGCTCACTGCAAGCTCCGCCTCCCGGGTTCATGCCATTCTCTTGCTTCAGTCTCCAGAGTAGCTGGGACTATTGGCGCATGCCACCACGCCTGGCTAATTTTTTGTATTTTTTAGTAGAGACAGGGTTTCAGCGTGTTAACCAGGATGGTCTTGATCTCCTGACATCGTGATCCACCTGCCTCGGCCTCCCAAAGTGCTGGGATTACAGGCTTGAGCCACCACGCCTGGCCTTTGTTGTTGTTGTTGTTGATGTTGGTGGTGGTGGTGGTGGTTGTTGTTGTTGTTGTTGGAGATGGAGTTTCATGACGTTGTCCAGGTTGGTCTTGAACTCCTAGGATTATGCAGTCCACCCACCCTGGCCTCCCAAAGTGCAGTATTACAGGTGTGAGCCACTGTGCCCAGCCCTGTATTTTCTTTTAATTATAGAAATTGCCTCATGTGAGGAGGCTAATCAGTCTCACAGTCTGCTGTTTGTAAGCTGGAGAACCAGGAAAGCTGATGATGTAGTTCAATCTGAGTCCAAAGGCCTGAAAACCAGGAATGCCAATGTCCAAGGGCAGGAGAATATGGATGTCACAGCTCAGAGAGAGCAAATTTGCCTTCCTTCCACCCTTCTGTTCTATTTAGGACCGCAAGGGATGATGCCCACCTACATGGATGAGTGCAGACCTTCTTTACTCAGTCTACTGATGAGCTAATCTCTTCTGGAAACACCCTCGCAGACACATCCAGAAGTAATGTTTTATCAGCTATCTGCACATCTAATTGACACATAAAACTACCATCACAAATTCACTCCTTGTCAATTTGGCATCCATATGGGTTGCATCTCCTTAAACCATACTTAGTCCCCAAATAAAAACAATAACAAGATCCTAATTCTGATTAACATGACATCTATCTCATACTAATTCCTTCCCCAGAAGAGGAGATGAAGCTCTTGAGTGATGTTTACTGTTCTCCAGGTAAACACTATGACGTAAAATTAACTTAAATACAGATATAAAGTGAATACATTTTATATTACATAATAAGGGAGTAAGAGAAGAAAGAAAATGAAGGTATTTGCTTAAAATGTATACATATACACGAACATATAACAAAATGAGGAGGATATACTCATGTCAGTTACAGTCCTCATTTCCATAACTGGTCATGTGATCATAGCTGGTATTGATCACTACCTTCTTCTACTACCCATTCTGTATTCCATTTGCCTTCAACAAGCACTTCAGCTGGTCGAGGTTTGTTACCTGGTGGAGTGGCACAAACCTTCATACCTCAAGGATCTGGGTCATTCATAGTCCTGCCTGGATTGCACTGTTGTAGTTTTCCATCGACCTTAATCACAGGGTGTGGTAATACTAAGAGATACCCTAAAAGACCTCCTATATTCCATACATACTCTTCCTTACCTCCATTGTGGAGTGGAGGTCCAATTTCCCCTTTGGAAGTCTGGACCAGTCACCCCAACCAATACAGTAACTCCCTTCTTGGCCTATTGACTCAGAGGCATAAAGAGCCCAAAGAGTCTGGGTGGCAGTCTTAGCTTCAAGTTCAATTGAATCATTGTTGTGTCTCTTAATGGAAGCATTCCTCCCTCCAGAACTAAGACCTCTAGGCCAGCAGAGCATAAAATTGCAGGAACAGGAAGCAAAAATTTTGCTAGTGGGTCACTAGGGTAATGGCAAGTGGTGTCATTTCTATTTCCACCCCTTGATTCCTGGACCCTTGAATCTTGGCCCTCGGAGAAACAGCACCATATATTGGATGCTGATTCAGAGCACATATAGCCTCCTGAATGGGCTTGCCCTGGCATCACAAGGCATTGCCACCTAGCTGGAGTGATAACTGAGACTTCAAAAGCATCCAGCTGCTTCAGGATGGTGGGGAATGTGATAAGACCAGTGAATTCCATGAGCATGGGTTCATTGTCACACTTCTTTTGCTGCAAATTGAGTTCCTTGATCAGAAGCAATGCTCTATAGAATACCATAATGGTGGAGGCATTCTGTAAGTCCACAGATGGTAGTTTTGGCAAAGCATTGCATGCAAAGAAAACAAATCCATATCCAAAGTAAATATCTCTTCTAGTGAGGACAGAACACTGCCCCTTCCACAGTGGAAGTGATTCAGTGGTAATCAATTTGCCACTAGGTAGCTGGCTGACATCTTTTCTTTTCTTTTTTTTTCTTTTCTTTTCTTTTCTTTTCTCTTCTATTTTCTTTTCTTTTCTCTTCTATTTTCTTTTCTATTCTTTTCTCTTTTCTTTTCTTTCTTTCCTTTCTTTTTTTCTTCTTTTGAGATGGGGTCTCATTCTGTCACTCAGGCTGGAGTACAGTGGTGTGACCATGGCTCACTGCAACTTCTGCCTCCCAGGCTCAAGCAATCCTCTCACCTTAGCCTCCCAAGTAGCTGCGACCACAGGCGTGGTCACCATGCCTGGCTAATGTTTTGTATTTTTGGTAAGGAAAGGTCTTGCCATGTTGGCCAGCCTGGTCTTGAATTCCTGACCTCAAGTGACCTTCTTACCTTGGCCTCCCAAAGGATTACAGATGTGAGGCACCATGTCCAGCCTCCTTGACCGGTTTTCATCCAGCCAATTCCTCCTCATTTTTGGGAATCAAGTTAGTTGTCATCACCACCAGGAAGCCTTCCCTGACTACCCAGATAGGCACTTAGTATGTGCCATGCTCTATGCTAGACACTGGGGATCCAAAGATAAATAAGTCACACTTCAGAGCCTAGAAGTGCTCCCAGTCTAGAGGATAGAGCAGTGTGGTAAGTGCTGTGACGGAGGTATGCACAGGTGCATGGGAACACTGAGGAAGGGCTCCAAGCCCAGATGAAGTAGGGAAGGGACCCAGAGGAAGTGACACATCAGCTGAGCTAGGCAACGGAGGAAGCAGGGAGGGGGAGAATGTTCCAGACCAAGACTTCCTGGTAAGAGCAATTGTAATACATCTGGGCAACTGCAAGTGGTTCAACATGAACTAAATAGAAAAGGAAGAAGTGATAAGAGATAAGTTTTACCCATGAGCAGGGACAAGATGACAAAGGGTCAAGCTATGAACTTTGTCATTCAAAAGACTTTGGGCTTTATCCTGAAGACATTAGGAAGCTCCTTAAGGACTTTAAATGGGGGAAGATGGGATCACATCTATTTTAAATGATAACTTGCATTGGGCAGGATAAATGAGAGAGAGCAAGGCAGGAGGCAAGGACTCATGTGGAAGGTCATATGTGAAATGACCCTGGCCTGAAATAAGATGATAGTGGTGGGATTAGGTGGGGAGAAGTGGGAAGATTCAGGAGACATCAAGGAGCTAGAATTGCCAGAGCAGAAAAGAAAACCATACAGGTTTCTAACTTTGGCACTTAGAAAAAGTGTAGTATTTTTGTCAAAATAGGGAACACTGGAGAGATCAGGTTTGGGGAAAAATATTTGTTTTGGGCAAGTTGAGTTTGAGGTTCTCTGGGATGTTTAGATGAGGTACCCAGTAGGCAGCTTGCTATGCAAATCTAGAGTTCATAAAAGCCATTTGAATTTCATGACCATTAGGATGGCTACTATTTTTTGTTTTTTAACACACAGAAAATAACAAGTGTTGGTGAGGATGTGTTGAAAGTGGAACTCTTGTGCACCATTGGTAGAAAGGTAAAATGTTGCAGCCTCTGTGAAAACAGCATGGTGGTTCCTTAAAAAAATTAAAAATAGAATTATGATTTTGTCCACCAATTTCACTTCTGGGTATATGTCCAAAAGAATTGAAAGTAGAGTCTCAACGAGATATTTTTTTCACCCATGTTTATAGAAGCACTATTCACAACAGCCAAAAGGTAGAAGCAACTAGAGGTCTACCAATGGATCAATAGATAAACAAAATGTGTGTGTGTGTGTGTGTGTGTGTGTGTGTGTGTGTATATATATACATATACACACACACACACACACAATGGAATATTATGTAGCCATGAAAAGAAGGAAATTATGACACATGCTATAGCATGGATGAACCTCAAAGACATTATGCTAAGTGAAATAAGCCAGTCACAAAAAGATACATACTGTATGAGTCCACTTACATGAGGTACTGCTACTTTTTGTCCTTGAGTTAGAGAATAATCTAACTTATAGGGACAAAAAGTAGAATGGTGATTGTGGGGAAGGGTAGGGAAGGGGAAAATGGGGAGTTATTGTTTAATGGGTGATGTGGTTTGGCTGTGTCCCCACCCAAAACTCATCTTGAATTGTAGCTCCAATAATTCCTACATGTTGTGGGAGGGACCTGGTGGGAAATAAATGAATACCATAGTATTCTGTGGTAGTGAATGAGTCTCATGAGATCTGATGGTTTTATGAGGGGTTTCCCCTTTTACTTGGCTCTCATTCTCTCTTGCCTGCTACCATGTAAGACATGGCTTTGCTCCTCCTTCACCTTTCACCATGATTGTGAGGCCTCCCCAGCCATGTTGAACTGTGAGTCCATTACCAGTCTTGGGTATGTCTTTATTAGCAGCATGAGAACAGACTATTACAATGGGTATAGAGTTTCAGTGTTGCAATATGAAAAGGGTTCTGGAGATGGATGGTGGCACTGGTTATACAACAACATGAATGTACTTAATGCCACTGAACTGTATACTTAAACATGGTTATGATTTTTAAAAACCAAAAAATGGTTATGATGTTGTCTTAGTCCATTTTCCATTACTTATAACAAAATACCTCAAACTGGGTAAATTATAAGACATGAAATTTATTTCTTACAGTTTTGGAGGCTGGGAAGTCCAAGGTTGAGGGGATGAATCTAGTGAGAGCCTTCTTGCTGGGGGGTGCTCTCTGTGGAGTCCTGAGGTGGTGCAGGGCATTGCATGTAGAGCGGGCCAAGTGTGCTAGTTCAGATCTCTCTTCCTCCTCTTTAAGCCACCAATCTCTGATCCTCTGGTTCCTTTTCCCATTGGATCTGAATGCTGGTCTTGGTGGTTGTAAAAGGGGTAAAAGTAACACTGAAGGTGGCTTCGCAGTCTTGTAGTCTGGCATATCGTTTCCACAGTGGTTTGAAATAATAATAATAATAATAATAATAATAATAATAATAAAGCCATAGTTCCATTCCTGTGATAACCCATTAATCCATGAATTAGCTCCCCATGACCTAATCACCTCTTAAAGGCCCCACCTCTCAATACTGCCACACTGGGGAATAAATTCTGACATGAATTTTGAAGGGGACAAACATTCAAACCATAGCAGATGGTAAACTTCATGTTGTGTGTATTTTACCATAATTTCTTGAAAAAGCCATTAGAGCCACCAGTCTTAATTTGGGAATCTTTAGACTGTATAGGTGACAACTAAAGTCATGGTCTCATAGAAAGCAAGAAGAGTAGAGGAAAACTACTAGTTGTAGGGTTGGCAGAGTAAAAGGAAGGTGCAAGGGGGCCTGTGATATCAGAAGGAAAACAGGAAGGAGTGGTAGCATCGAAATGGATGAAGGAGAGCTCATCTTAGGGTCAGAAGCTACAGACACATCAAGAATGAGAAGGACTAAGAGGAATCCTGTATTTAGCAACAGAGAGAGTGTTTATGACCTAGGTGGGGGCAGCCTCAGGGGAGAGGTGGGGTAGAATTCAGATTGCAATGGGGTGAGGAGTGTGTGAACTGAGGAAGTAGTGCAGCATCCTGGAAGCTTGTTTATGACAGAGGGAGAGGGAAGATGGTGATAAAGACAGATGCAGCCGGCTATCCTAAGTTGATGACAAGATCACTAGCTTTGCAATTTGCCCCAGTGTCATGCTCACTCAAGCATCCTTTTGGATATATACATATTCCAACGCCCACATGAACTTCTAGCCCACCAGACAGAGTAATGACATGAGGAATCGGCATTCTAGTTGATACACTTTCCCTCAAAAGTTTGGTTAGCTCAAGGTTAGATCTGACAAGATCAAGTTTTTGAAAGTGGAAAGCTCAAGACACTGAACTGTTTGGAGATCCCCACATGCCCACACTGCACCTCTCTTCTATGTCTTTCTTAAACCGTCCTCCCTCCATGAAATGTCATCCCTCAGATACACACAACTTGCTTTGTTTTATTTTCAAAATGTTTTGTAGAGACGGGGTTTTCCTATGTTGTCCAGGCTGGCCTTGAACTCTTGGGCTCAAGCAATCCTCCCGCCTTGGCCTCCCAGAGTACTGAGATTACAGGCATGAGCCACTGCACCTGGCCACAATTTGTTTTATTCTTACACATTCTTTGAGGCTCAGTTTAGTTTCGCTCCTGTTTCCCTCACTGAACAGCTTCTTGTTTCTTGCTCCCAGCATATGTGTAGATGGTCAGTAAGTGCTTATGGAATTAATGAGTAGATGGCAAAGAAGGATGATGTTGAAAATGCTTATTTAATAACAGAACAAAAAAATCCATTCTTTAATGAACAGTATTTATTGAACATTTGCCAGGCGCACACCAGGTATGACCGCTGTACAAAAAGATAGGGACCCTCTCCTTAAAGAGCATACCCATGGGAGCTCTTTTATCACACCTTTCATGGTTGAAGGAGAATGGTAGTTACATTTGGCCTCTGTGCTCTCCAAATTATTTGTTCATACTTGAGGCTGGCACATTGTGTACAATAAATCTTTGTTGAACAGATGAATGAGCCTTTATTATAGAACTTATAATATGATTTTTTACTTTTTGTGTGTGATTTTCTCCTCCACATCATGAGCTCTTGGAAGCCAGGAACTATGCCTTACTCATGTTTGTTAACAGAATCTAGCACAGAGCTTTGTACATAATAAGTGCCAAAAATGTTTATTGGCTAAAAGAATGAATTTCTAATAGAGGTAACAGCAATGCGTACACAACCACACATACATGTAATTTACATTCTCTTTTTCCCCCAATTTTTTTTTTTTTTTTTTTTTTTTTTTGCATAGGAAGCCAGGTGAGAAATCCATTTCTTGTTACTGGTTTTTAATGGGCCTGAACGTTTCTGCAGTCATCCTCCGCAGATTGCTCTGGCTGTGGCAAACAGACTCTCATTGCATCAATTGAGGTTCTGAAGGATCTGGAAGGAAGCACATCAGTTGGGGACTTGGTGTCCTTGGTCCTCATAAAGCCTGTGACTGTGATGACACAGCATTTATTTGAAAGGGCAGGTGCTGGTTGATAGACAACACAGCTTTTCACCTGGGGCGTGGGAATGTGGGAAGTTTAGCTGAAGCTGCCCCGCTGAACTCTGTGCTTAACTTTATTAAATTCTCCAATGAATATATTAAATTTACCAATATGTACACAAACAGGAGATACCCAGGGGATGACTAGTCTAGATTTCCCCTCCTCTAGCCCTCTTATACAGCAACAAACAAACAAACAAACAAACAAAAACTTCTCTGCCCCTTTCCATGTTTGTCCTGCCTGCAGGGGAAATGGGTTTGTCTAAGCAAGGAAGAGGTTTTCCAGCAGGGTTAAGAGGGAAGGATAAACATTTTAAATTTTGTTCCCCTTTAGCAATGGAATGCACTTGTCAAAGAACAGAAGACACACCCTCAGAGCTGCAGGAGATATCACTTCAGAAGTTGTGGATGTTGCCACAAGGGCTGCCATGGTGACTGTAAAACTGGTTGGATCAGAGCAAAGATGACAGCCCTTCCTGCCTGCTCCTTGGCCAGCTCAGCTCCCTGTGACCTTGTCCTCTGGGAAGCAGCCCTCCAGACTCCACAATTCCATGTTTTCCCCACCCTGGGTAGAAGCACTAATAGCTCATGATTCTTACTTCAATGCATGTTCTTACTGCTCCTCTGCTTTGATGGGTAACATCAAGCAGATAGTCCAAGGTCAGCCAGCGAGGGAATGCCCTGGGTGACAGTTCTTTCTCCTGGATCTTCCAGGGTTTGGCCTCAACTCCATAAACAGCGATGGGAAAGCCTCACACTTCTTGATCTGCAGCCGGATTTCTGTTGAACCAGCCTGATTTCTTTCCTGCTCACTTCAGGGGGTAGGGGGTTGTCCGAAAGCATATTCTGTTTTTCCCAAGGAAACGAGCTGGCTTCCTCTCCAGCTATTTTTCTGCTCTTCATTATTTGTAAATTTCAACTCTCCGGCCTCCAGCTACGCAAATTTACAAACTATTATTAGTAGCTATGTGGAAACTTCATATTTGAAATGTTTTCTGATAAAAGAATGGGGACATTCTTTGTTAAAAAATTATTTCAGAAATACTTAGCTCATTTCTCCCTATTCTAGCTGTTTTCGTCTTTGTTTCCCAGCTCACTGCCAGATGCAGTCTTTTCACAGCTTTGCAAAACTGCTGTTTAACTTGACACAGTGTTAACAGTTATTAATCTAGGTGGTGGGAATATAGGTTTTAGTTACGGTATTATTTAGACTTTTCTGTAGCTTTTTTATTTATCAGAAAAGAGCAACCATACAATAAATGGCTTTTTGTCCTCTTTTCACAGAGTTCTGTTGGTGGTTCTGTTGCTATCTCAGTTCCCAAGCTGTTAGCAGGACCACGCTGTTTCCTTTGTGTACGAGATCTCAGTGTTCCAGGGCGGTGTTTCTCCCACCTAACAGCCCAGACTTGCCAACCATTCTTGCTGGATTAGGAAATGAACCACTGATCCTAAAGATTAGAAAACAAAATAAGGAGATACAGGGTCCCCAAGGACCTCTCTATTTAACTCTACCTTGGATTACTAGCTTTGTTCCAACAACTTTGCTTCAGTTCCCAGAGAAAATAACCAGGCTCTTGAGGTGGACTGACCCCACTAAAGCCGCTAGGGCGGTCTGGACCAAAACGCCGCATCATATGACATTTGAGGGAGTTGAAGGTACAGGAGGAAGGTGTTGATTCCAGAGCTTCATGTTTTATCTAGACTTGGTTACACCCTTGTTTGCCATCTTTTAGCAAACAAACTGCATCCCCGTATGCGCTTTCAGCGTCTGCATTTGGAACAGCAGTTCTCAAGCTCGTGTGTGTATCAGAATCACCCACAGAACTTGTTAAAATGCAGATGTGTGGAACCTACACCCATAGTTTCTGATTCAGTAATAATGGGATGAGGCCTGAGACTTTGCATTTCTTTTTTCTTTTCCTTCCTTCCTTCCTTCTTCTTTCCTTCTTCTTTCTCTCCTTCCTTCCTTCCTTTCTTTCTTCCTTTCTTTTCTTTCTTCCTTTCCTTTCCCCTTTTCCCTCCCCTCCCCTCCCCTCCCCTCCCTTCCCCTTCCCTTCCCTTTTTTCTTTTCTTTTCTGACAGAGTTTCACTCTTGTTGCCCAGGCTGGAGTGCAGTGGCGCAATCTCGGCTCACTGCAACCTCTGCCTTCCAGGTTCAAGCAATTCTCCCTCAGCTCCCAACTAGCTGGAATTACAGGCGTGTGCCACCACGCCCAGCTAATTTTTGTATTTTTGGTACAGACAGGGTTTCACCATGTTGGTCAGGCTGGTCTCGAACTCCTGACCTTAGGTGATCCATGCACAATCCCAAAGTGCTGGGATTACAGGCGTGAGCCACTTCGCCCAGCTCAGGCTTTGCATTTCTAACAAGTTCCCAGGGGACACTGATGCCGCTGACTGGGGACAACAGTTTAAGAACCACTGATTTGGCCGGGCGCGGTGGCTCAACCCTGTAATCCCAGCACTTTGGGAGGCCGAGGCGGGTGGATCACGAGGTCAGGAGATCGAGACCATCCTGGCTAACATGGTGAAACCCCGTCTCTACTAAAAAAATACAAAAAACTAGCCGGGCGTGGTGGCGGGCGCCTGTAGTCCCAGCTACTCGGAGGCTGAGGCAGGAGAATGGCGTAAACCCAGGAGGCGGAGCTTGCAGTGAGCCGAGATCGCGCCACTGCACTCCAGCCTGGGTGACACAGCGAGACTCCGTCTCAACTAAGAAAAAAAAAAAAGAACCACTGATTTAGGAGATAGGACTGGTGATTGTATCTTACCTGTGGGCAGGGGTGAAAATAAAGGTCAAGAGAGGAAGAGATATGATGTTTTGTACAGTTCTGTGAGTTGTCTTTTTTTTTTTCGAAGACAAGTTTGCTGTCTGTCACCCAGGCTGGAGTGCAGTGGCTTGATCATAACTCACTGCAGCCTGGAATTCCTGGGCTCAAGGGATCCTCCTGCCTCAGCTGCCTCAGTAGCAACTGGTCTCAAACCCTTAGGCTCAAGCACTCCTCCCACCTCAGCCTCCCCAAGTGCTGAAATTACAGGCATCAGCCACCGCACCTGGCCCAGTTTTATGTTTTTATATATGCTTATAACTTAGCAGTACATGATTTCCATTACTCCGTGCTCCAGTAGCTGCGGGAGAGAGAGGCACTGTTTGGGAAGGGGCACATCAGTGTGTATCCCAACCCAGAAGCTATATTCTCTGCTCTTATAGTGACCCTGTCCATGCCCTGGTTGGAAATCAACTTGAAATTTACATCTCTAGATTTTTTTTTTTAATTTACTAATATGTATCTCAAAATTTCACAGCACAACTCGTCTTCAAAGCCATGTTTTGGGGTGTTCTAATTCTACCTACCCATCTCACTTGCTGTTCCCATGGCAGCTGTGCCCTACCAACTGGTTGAGTGTCTGGTTGTCACCTGTCCATGACACCCTCCCAGCCCATGCAGGACCGCTCTCTGGGGGCTCTGCAGCAAGCCTCGATGCACTGTGGACCAGCTGGCTGTGTCCCAGGAGTTCTTGGGGACCTGGCTGTCTCCTGATGTGATTTAAAGTTTGAGTTATTGGTGACATTAATGGAACTGCTCAGGAAGTGGAAAATCCCCAATATATATGTTCTGTGCCCTTTTAGAGAAAAGGAAGAGCTTAGGGGTGGGAAGGAGTATTCTTTGTTTTCATTGCCTAGTACATTTCCCAAAATGATCCCCAATTCTAACATTTAGGCCTGGGAGGAAAATTCCCAAATAAGTTGTAATGATCTGAAATCTTAGCCAGTGGGAGCAGAGGGAAAAATGTTGGTAATCTGCTATCTTTTTTTATCACATAACAGTAAAACTTTATTTTTGCTATGAGACTTTATTTTTAGGGTGGTGAATAGTCTCTGTAGAGGGTGATGGCTTCATTTTTATCCTCTCTGTAAAATGGTAGTGCATTATGCACATACTATACTGCATTAATATTTCTGCCATTAGTAACTTCTCATATATGAGAAAGTTAAACAATATCTATCTTAAAATAATGTTTTGTCTTATGTTGTACACTTTGAGAGTGTTTTAGAAAAATCCCTCTGTCCTCCCTAATGTTACATAATTTTTTTCTGCATAAATTAGACTTTATTACTTTTTCCCTACCAGAAATCTTAGATCTCGGGGCATTTTTTATGAATGATGGAGAACATTTGGTGCCTTATCTGGAGAGACAGAGAGATGTAACTATTGGCCATAGAAAAAAAAATTTAAGGGTAGTCAGTGTTCCCTGGACTAGGTTTCATTTGTGTTTTAATACACTTCGCCATTAGATGGTAGCACAGTAATAGACATAACAATTTAGGGGTAGAGGCACGGTCTCATCCCCCATTTTAAATAAGATCAGAAAGGTCTAAGTTGGTTTAGTAGAACCATCAGATGGTCTTTGTCAATCCCAACACCATAGATTTGGGCCTGGGACTTTGGTCCTAAGACTCTGTGGCAAGTCAGATTGTGGGTGAATGTTATAAACAGGAGCATTGGTTTCAGGTTTCCCTGTTACCTCCAGATCTGAGATAATTATCATTTAAGCCTAAGAATGCTTGGATGGGTTGGGGGTGTTTTGAGACTCCTTGGCACAGCTTTTGGCTTCTCTTTTTCTCCTCTCTCTTCCCCTCCCCTCCCCTCTTTCTTTTCTTTCTTTTCTTTTTTCTTTTCTTTTCTTTTTGTTTCCCTTTCTTTCTTTCTTTTCTTTTTTTCTTCCTTTCTTCCTTTTCTTTCTTTTCTTTCTCCTCCTTCTCTCTCTCTGTTTCTTTCTTTCAACAGGGTCTTGCTCTGTCACTCAGGCTGGAGTGCAGGGGTGTGATCACAGCTCACTGCAGCCTCAAACTCCTGGGCTCAAGCGATCCTCCCACCTCAGCCCAGGAGTAGCTGGGACAATGGGCACACATCCTCACACCTAGCTAAGCTCTCGAAATTTGGATGTCAAAGTATTATTTTATTTTATTATTTATTATTACCTCATGACATAGCTACTGTTTATCCAACATTCAAATTAAATACATTTCTTTGAATTAGTATTGAATTTTCTCTTCCTTGTGTCTATACTTTCCTAAATTGATGTTTAAAAAACAAGCAAGGCCAGTGTTTGGCAACTTCTCTCCCACATCATTTGTGACCTGGGAAAGGGAAAAATGGCTCTTCTCCAGCCTATAGGTTTCAAGGGTCAGCTGCCCTTTGACATCAATGTCTTCCTGTCTCCTGCAGTGTCATAAGGTATCATTAACAGGAATTCTGTGTCCCAAGGGGACAAAAGAAAACCAGGTCAAGGGAACTTGCATGGAAACTTAAACGTTTTAAAGAATGGCAAATTTGGCTTCATTTAACATAATTGAAAGACTCTCTAACAGTGTTAGAAAGCTAATGGGGCTATCCATGGCTGATAGAAATAGAAAAGAATCCAGCTCGACCTAGTTTCCATAAAGATAATGAGTCCAAGAAGAAAACAAATCTGGAGAAATAGAGAAAACAGAGCAGATTTGATTTACAAACATTTTCCTGTTTTTGGAATTACGATGATGGAGTCTCAGTGGGGCTCCATGGGTCCTAGACTTGCCAGGGCAATTCATTCCACCTCTGTGGGACCCCTGCATCCTTGCCCCCAGCACAGTTAATGCCCCTTTAGGAGTTTGGCACTGCCAATCCCTCATTCATTGGCCCATTGCTACAGGATGTTTCACTGTTAACTCACAGGCTTCTCCCTCTTCCCCTACCCTCTCCAGGGACCATCATAACTGTCACAGTCAGAAACCGGCTCTCCACATCCCGAGTCTGGGGCTCTCACCAATCCTCCTAGTCTGGATACATCCCCACTACTGCAAGTAAAGTTGCCAGCCAGATGAGCAAAGACCTAGACTGCCTATTGGGGGCAGCCCTGCCTCAGTGGGCCACTCTCTAGCCACCCAGCCTGTGTCCCCATTCTGAGGAACACAGACCCACTCATCTCCTTCACCTGTTAGAAAATTACTTTTACTGGCCAGTCATGGTGGCTCACGCCTACAATACTAGCACTTTGGGAGGCCGAGGTAGGTGGATCTCCTGAGGTCAGGAGTTCACGACCAGCCTGGCCAATATAGTGAAACCCCATCTCTACTAAAAATAGAAAAATTAGCCGGGCGTGGTGGCGGGCACCTGTAATCCCAGCTACTTGGGAGGCTGAGGCAGGAGAATTGTTTGAACCTGGGATGCGGAGGTTGCAGTGAGCCAAGACCATGCCATTGCACTCCAGCCTGGGCAACAAGAGCAAAACTCCGTCTCAAAAAAAAAAAAAAAAAAAAAAAAAAATACTTTTCCTGAGGCCAGGTGCAGTGGCTCAAACCTATAATCCCAGCAGTTCAGGAGGCCGAAGAGGGCAGATCACCTGAGTTCAGGAATTTGAGACCAGCTTGGCCAAAATGGTGAAACCCCGTCTCTACTAAAAGTATATTTAAAAAAATAAAAAGAAAAAAGAAAATTTCTTTTCCTAGAAAACAGGTGCTTCCTCCAGGCCCTTGGAAGTCTGTTGTCTTTTCCTTCAGCATACTTTTGCTGACTACCCCTGGGGATATTCCTAGGTGAAACGAAGCCTCTGCCCATCCACCCTCTTTCTATCATAGCTCTGACTGGGAACCTTATCTTCCAGCCATGTCATATGAAGGATCTGGATATAGAAATATATAGCAGTATGATTTACTACATTTATAACTGCATGCAGTGCTATGCTGGTAAATGTTAGTAACCAGAGTTGCCTGGGGAAGGGAGAAGAGAAAACTCTAACTTGTAGCATTTGCTTATTTCCATGTGTAAATACTCTGGATCTGCATTTGGGGAACTCCTATGAAAGCAGTCTTGGCAGAGGAGGTAGGTGGAGGAGAAAACAGGGCTGCATTTAGGAAAGAATAGCACTTCCAGAGAGCTGGGACCAACAGATGGAAGCCTCACGGCAGAGACAGCCGGCTGGGAGACATTCTAAATTCAATCAAAGCCTGGCCGGGCGCGGTGGCTCAAGCCTGTAATCCCAGCACTTTGGGAGGCCGAGACGGGTGGATCACGAGGTCAGAAGATCGAGACCATCCTGGCGAACACGGTGAAACCCCGTCTCTACTAAAAGAAAATACAAAAAACTAGCCGGGCGAGATGGCGGGCGCCTGTAGTCCCAGTTACTTGGGAGGCTGAGGCAGGAGAATGGCGTAAACCCGGGAGGCGGAGCTTGCAGTGAGCTGAGATCCGGCCACTGCACTCCAGCCCGGGCGACAGAGCGAGACTCCGTCTCAAAAAAAAAAAAAAAAAAAAAAATTCAATCAAAGCCTGGGGAGCTGAGATGGACGGGACAATTGTAACAGGGAGAGCCTGGTAAGAACTGTGTCTCCTGAGCTCTGCGCTTTCCTATAGGATGGGCATGGGAAGTGCTGGAAAGCCTCTTCTTTAAATGAATATTAAAGTGTTAATATTCTGGATTCTTGGCCCAGATATTTAATTTCTTTTATTTTCCTTTTTTTTTGAGACAGAATCTTGCTCTGTCACCTCGACTGGCATGCAGTGGTGCAATCATGGGTCATTTGCAGCCTCGACCTCCTGGGCTCAAGTGATTCTCCCACCTTAGCCTCCTGAGTAGCTGGGACTACAGATGCTCACCACCATGCCTGGCTAATTTTTGTATTTTTAGTAGAGATAGGGTTTCGCCATGTTGCCCAGGCTGGTCTCAAGCTCCTGGGCTCAAGTGATCCTCCCACCTCAGCCTCCCAAAGTGCTGAGATTGCAGGCGTGAGCTACCACGCCTAGCCCCTAATCGATCCTTCCTTCCTTTCTTTATTTTTCCTCTAGGTGAATAACTTTATTAACGTTTGTTTCAAACTTTGTTCCCAGGCTTCTTCTGCTTAATTAACTGCAAAGAATGAATTGTGTATAAGCAAAAACTGAAAAGAGTTTCAGTGTCCAAGGGGCTTGGGCTTAAAAATATTAGAGATCTAGATTTTATCAGATCCATAAACAAAAAATTATTTAAAAGCAGTCATAATATAAAATAGCATCTCCCAGTAACTTCTTCAAGTTTTATCTTCAGAAGTTGATTCAATTCAGTTTGCCTCATTCTTGGAAGCCTCATCAAAATTCTCCACAAGACGTGGAACTTCATCATCATCATCATCATCATCCTCCTCTCCAGTACCAAGTGGTGCTTTTCCATCCACAGATCGTTTGGGCAGAGCTTCAGCCAGTCTCCTTAAACTAGTCAGACTGACTGCAGTAAGCTGGTTTAAGACGCTGGTTAGCGTTTCTGTCAGCTGCTTTGTCTCAGCATGGCCTGTAATGGTGAAAGTGTTCACTGCCAGAGATGCCTGAACTTCAGGGTTGTTAAACTGGATCATTGTTCCTTGGAGTTTTTCCTGGTTCATGATTGTTTCTTTCATCTTGTCTGAGTGGATAAGGGGCTGCACGGGGGACTAGGGTTGGTGCTCGGGGTTCTTGGGTGGACCAGCTGAGATTAGGCGCATACACGCGGGGACGCAAGATGGCAGCTAAAGCCTTTCTTTTTTTTTTTTTCTTTCTGTCTCTCTCTCTCCTCTCTCTCTTTCCCCGCTCCCTTCCCCTCCTGTCCCCTCCCCTTCGCTTCACTTCCCTTTCCTTTCTGTCGCTCTGTTACCCAGGCTGGAGTGCACTGGCATGATCATAGCTTACTACAACTTTGAACTCCCGGGCTCAAGCCATCCTCCCACCTCAGCTGGGACTACAGCCAGCCATGCACCACCATGCCCAGCTGTTTGTAAATTTTTTTTAGAAAACGGGTCTCACTTTGTTACCCAGGCTAGTCTTGAACTCTTGGTCTCTAGTGATCCTCTCTCCTCAGCCTCCCAAATCGCTGAGAGTATAGGTGTGCTCCACCATGCCAGACTCAGACACTTAATATCTCTAATGAGACTGTATTTTGTGATTTAAAATGCCCATAGAATGATCTAATACCTTAGAGTGAGCAGAAAAATTCTGGAGTCCTCATAATTTTTATCTAATGGCAGGAAAGAGCTTTCCTCATGGAATAAATTTTGAAGGAGCAGTGGGTAACAAAAATAAAGTTGCTTTTTGATCACGTCCCATGGGCAGTTCTGGTCCAACAAATAGATTTGGTGGTTAATGGTGAGCGTCAGGCCTCCTAAAACCAACCTAATCTTCAGGGTTCCTTGCTGTGGGCCTAGTGGGAGCAGAGCCATCTGGGAGGAGTGGGTGAGCCCAACTCATTCTGTGGGAGAGGGTGCTTCAACAGACTTGGATTGAGGTAAAGGCTGAATTTTAAAATGTATCTTTTAATAAGATGATATATTTGCAGACAGAGTTATTGCCCATGTCCAGACTTTATGGGACAGATTCCTACTCCTACTTGGTTTTTGTTGTCATTGTTGTTGTTTTGTTTGTTTTGAGACAGGGTCTCATCTGTTGCCCAGGTTGGAGTACAATGGCACGATCACTGCTCACTGCAGCCTTGACCTCCCCAGGGTTAGGCGATCCTCTTGCCTCAGCCTCCTGAGTAGCTGGGACTACAGGGTTGCACCACCACACTCAGCTAATTTTTGTGTTTTTTGTAGAGACAGGATTTTGCCATGTTGTCCAGGCTGGTCTCAAACTCCTGGACTCAAGCGATGTGCTCATCTCAGCCTCCCAAAGTGCTGAGATTATAGGTGTGAGCCACCATGCCCGGCCCTCACTCCCATTGATGATTTGTGCAGAATCTTCTCCCAGCCCCTCACATGACTCATGAAGGGTGAGAATTTTCCCCTAAAGTCTCCTCCAGAAGCCCACACTAGAATCTGCCACACTAACCACATTTCATCGTGTGATGCTTCAGAAGGAATTAGAATGAGTTATAGCCATGCTTGCAGGCAGACAGTGGATCCAGTTTGGAGAATCTGACCCCAGTGACAAGTCCAGCTCCTTAGGGATTTTTTTTAATTTTTAGTTTTTTGAAGAGATGGGGTCTCACTATGTTGCCCAGGCTGATATAAAACTCCTGGCATCAAATGATCCTCCCACCTTGGCCTCCCAAAGTGCTGGGATTACAGGCATGAGCCACCATGCGCAGCCCTCCTTAGGGACCTCGATAAAAGATATTAATGGAAAACTGAATTAAGGTCCGACATGCTTATATATTTTGCCAGGTTTCTTGAAGCTCCAGAAGTCTTTGATTCTGTGTCTTCTTGGCTGCAGCACAGTCTGAGGGTCAGAATTTCTGCCATTCTCCAGGCGGTGTAATGTTTGCACTGTGTGTGTGTGTGTGTGTCTGTTCTGTGAGCTGCCACTGCCACCGCTGCAGGCTGCAGCTGGTGTTGACGGTGCAGAAGTGCTGAGTCACTGGCTGTTTAGCGACCCTTACATCACGTTCCATTGTCCTTTCTTCCTTTCTAGGCTTTGAGAGCCCTTTCAGTGTTTTTATTTTGTTTTGTTTTTGCCCAGGGCCTCTCCCTGGTAGGAAATCAGGGTGTGAAAACTGAGAGGGTGCTGGGGCTCCGGAACAAAGCTGCCCAGAAGGATAATGGGTCCCTGCAGGCTGCTGAGGACACCCAGCAACCCAAATTCACGTGCTGGAGGCACACCAGGGCCCTGGGCCAGCCCCAGCCGGCCCCAGAGCCCCAGGGTGGGCTCTGACTCACATTTTTCTGCAGCTCTCCCTGCTGTGCTGGTTTCAACTGGAGCTGAGGAGTTTAACAATCTCTTTATATGTTCTGAATCCAACGTTCTTTGTGCCCGTTTTAGCACAAGTGTAACAGGTGGTGCTAATTATCAGTGTGACATAAATTCTTGGAGAGGTAGCCTCTGGAGAGGGCTATACAGATTTTTTAAATGACTATTTTGACCCAACAAGCTTGTCACTTTATTACAGTTGTTTTGTTATTAAAAAAAAAATCTATTTATTATGGAAACATTGGGGAAAAAATAAAACGTCATAAAGAATGAAGTAAAGGTTATTCGTATTCCACTACCCAGAGATGATCACCTTTTGATATATAATCTTCTAATATTTTTTCTAAATATAGATTGATATGCACGTAATTTTACATAATTGGGCCCACATTGCACATTTTAGTTAAACTGAGAAATATGCTGTGAATACACTCTTATGTCATTTAGCTATATTCTAGAAGTGCTGCAAATTAATGTAGTATAAGCAGAGAGATAAGATACATCTTGGATTGTTTTATTTGCTGTCAGTTCATTTCTGTTTGCAGGATCTTTCTCTTGCCAGAATAGCCTCATTTACAAGTCCCGTCCCTTCCTGTCCCTTCTTCCCACCCCTGCAAGGTAGCTAAAGCATTTTCTCAGGTAACCATCCCACACTCTCTCTGCCTTTTTTTTTTTTTTTTTTTTTTTGGTATATAAACTGTTTATTAACAGACAAGGCCTACAGACTTATTCATTCTTGGACACACCCACAGTTCAGCCATGGTAGCCAATGGTCTTGCTGTGCTGGCCTCAGACAGGAAGGCCCCAGAGGTGGCACAACCCTCTATGGGCCCGAATCTTCTTCAGTCACTCCTGCTCTTCACAGAGTTTGTCGTCTGTTGGCTAGGATCTGCCTATATTTTCCAACCTTTACATACTTCTGTCTGTTCAGGAACCAGTCTTGTACTGGCATGGATCCTGCATAATGGTGATCACATGTTCCGCCTCATCCTCAGTGAGTTCTCCTGCCCTCTTGGTGAGGTCAATGTCTGCTTTCCTCGACACCACATGAGCATATCTTCAACCCACAGCCTTAATGGCAGTGATGGCAAAGGTTTTTTTTTCTGCCGCCCACCGATGCTGGTGTTGAGTACTCGCAAAATATGCTGGAACTCTTCAGGGATCACTAGAGACATGATGGCCGCAGAGGCAGCAGCGTGTAGGCCTCCTGTGGAGGAAAATCTCTGCTTTTTAAAAAATGCTTTCTGGGAAGCCCTAGGACCAGCTAAGATCTATCTGGCTCAGTAGTTCTCAATCTTGAGCTCACATCAGAATCTCCTGGAAGGCTTGTCAAAGGAGATTGCTGGGCTTCACCCCTGGAGTTTCAGTAGGGCTGGGGTGGTAGACAAGTTCCCAGGCAAATGTTGCTCATGCTGGTTCACTACTGAGAACCACTGATTTGGGGGAATGGATGAACAATTTGCTTCCTCCAAACCCTCTCCCAGTGTTCCTTGGCTACTTGTGTTTTTCCCTTAGAGCATTTATTTTGTCTCCAAATTCTTTGCTTATAACCACTCCCTATGCTGTCTTCTTGTGGTGTCACTCATGCATACAAAGGACAGAAATATTTTCTTAATGGAGGGCTGGAATCCAAAGAGTTCAAGGAGTCTCCCAGTACCCGTGAGAGTAGAAGCCAGTGTGATTTGTCCTTCCCTGTCACTGCAGCAGTCTCCTGAAGAGCTGGCTCAAAAGGAAATGCACAGATGCCCAGACTATTTGTTAAAGGAAATGACACATTATCCTCTTCCCAACATCTGGTCATTCCTGAAAGACAGTCAAGCCCCGATAATACTGTTGACTCACTAGAAGCCTGTGTCTTCTTTCCCGAGGGAGGTGGAGACAAACCAAGGAGGATAGAATCTATTTTTGTGTCGGCCCAAGGGGACGCCTTGGGGAGGGGGCGAAGGGTCACCCACATTGCTGTTCTGTTCTGGGAGCCAGGAATGCATACTTCCTTCCTGTCCAGCCCTGAGCAACAGTCTCTTTCTTAAACCTCAGATCTTCCACAGAGAGCTGGAAAGATTTTTAAATGCCATGGTGGGCTGGAATGGCTGGACACCAGCGTAAATCGACTGATGAAATGGGAAGAGGAGATTTGGCAGGACACAGGGTGTTGAGGTTGCAGCAAAGGCAAGAGAGCTGTGTTGGGTTGAGTGACTGTCATACTGTGCAGTCCAGGCTCAGAAGGACTCTGGCTGCATCTGGCTGCCTCTTGATTAGGAAATGCATGTATTTGTTTTCATCTCTAAGGCATCTTCTAGGGGCTAAATATGGAGAAAGAACAAGAGGGGTGTGAGTAGGGTGTCTGGTTAATTAACCTGGAGGACTTGCCCAGGTTGACTTTGCACAGGTAAGGAGAAGTAATACTCTGAAATCTACCTGGAGATCCAAGGGGACCCCCCTCCAGCCTCTCAACCAGTGGAGTAAGTGAAGCTGAGTTCTGAGAGAAGGAAGTTGTGTTCTCATTAAACTAATAGAGGGCCTCCTGGACTAGGGAGGGGATGGGGAGAGGTGGGGAGGGCACCTTTGCCTTTGGATCTAAGGGCATTTATTGTGCCAGGCCTTTGTTTTGTTCCAGCCAGGGCACTCTGGCAAAGGCATCCTGGGAATTTGGCCTGCAAACAGAAAGGGCATTTCCTTGTGTGGGTTTCCTGTTTAGGTCTGCGTAGAAACCCAAAGGATCGCTTGGCCTTATAAATCCTCTAGACATTACTGGTATAGATGCTCTGGCCGGATGCCATGGGAAAATCGCACAGAAATAGAAGAAAGGAGGAAGGCACATTTACTCTTAGGATGCTGGGTGGGTTTCAGGCTCCCCGCCTTCAGATCTATAAACACAGGAGGTTGGGCTAGAGGGGATGACCATTCAGGTCCTCTCCAGCTTTGACAATCTCAGGTTCCATTTTCCTCTCAAGGGTCACCAGGAGCTGGCACTGTGCATCTCAGGCATGGGAGTCAGCTGAGCAGCTCACCAAACAGAAGCACAAAGAAAATTTCAACCCAAAAGTTAGAAAGTTGCCCTGGAATATCCTTTAGGCTCCTTCTCAGAAAGGAGGTGCTTTTGAACTCTGGTATTTCCCAGTCTTTCCTAGATGCTTAGCATACTCCAAAAATCACAGCTGCTAGGTCAGGAGCATTGTGGAGTCTCGTGGAAGGGTTTTGGCACAAAGCAAATTTGCAGAGCCGGCGGTGGATTAGGTGTTTGTTAGGAGACATCACCCATTTCAGGTTTCTTTTTTTACCTCCTGTTTCCCTCAATTTCTGTATATGTCAAATTGCAGTTTGGCATTCACACTTCTGGTTTAATGGAAGAGGCCATGTTTTTTTTCTTAATCTGTGGCTGAATTCAGATTCTCCGCAGACTTCACTTGGAGATTGACCAGACTTTAGGTCAGTTGGGAAAGTCATGGGGCAAAAACGGGATTTCTTATGGAGATTTCCTGTGTCAACCCAAGCTTTGTTGCAGTAAGAACATGCTCATCATCTTCAACAATGCCTCTTGTGTTACCTTATTTTCTCATTTATCCTTATTTGCATCATTTAGAAAATGTGTTATATAGAACCACCTTTTTTGGGAGGCAAATAATAAAATGATATTGAGTAACATTAAATTAATTGCCTGTAGTCGGACAATGCAGCGTTCTAGTAAATTAATTACGATAGACTCACTTATGCAGCAACATTTCTCAAGACAAGATCGCCCCCTTAGAATTCAGCATGGCTGTGTCCTCAGTTCTCTTGGGTGCGAATTGTGGCATTTGTCTCTGAACCTCATACCCTCAAATATGTCCTTACAGATAAACACATCCGCAAAGGAAAATCACTTCCAAGGTCCCATTCTGTTATTTCTTTTCCAAATTTTGCTTTCATGTGTCTGAAATACATTCTTCTTTTCTTCCCACCAACTCTGAGCTGTTTCTTCAATAATGAAGTGGGTGGAAGAAGAAGGAACATGATAGGAAGTTCTAAGCTTTCTGGATCAGTGCTCCTTGGAACACTAATCCTGAGAAATATGCTTTAAAAGGGAGTCCTGTGGTCACACGGGGTGGGAAATGCATGTTTGCACTCTGCTGTGTTAAAAGCTCTGAAAATTCATGCAATAAAGAAACATGTTTGACTTTAGCTCAGCATTTCCCAAACTTACTTGATCAAGAAAGTATCTTTTTATATTATGTGTATAGCAGATACTAACAAATGGAGGAATAAGTGTTCTATGTGACACTTTGAGAAATGCTTCCTGTTGAAAAATAGAGTTCACTGTCTTATATTTAGTACTGGGGAAAATATATGTATTTATATTATAGTATAGTATATGAATATTTATAATATATATGTTGTATATTATATGAATATATTATAGTATATGTTATACAACAAATATAAATATACTTATAGTGATAATAATATAAATATTACATATAATATATTATATAAAGTTTATAATTTATATTTATATTATAATATTAACATAATCATAATAGTAAATATATAATATAATTCTATATTACATTACATATAATTATGTATTATATGTTATATAATATAAATATAATGTGTATAATCATAATTTTATTTGTTTATTTTTTATTTTATTTTTTTTTGAGACGGAGTCTTGTTCTGTCACCTAGGCTGGAGTGTACTGGCAGGATCTCTGCTCACTGCAACCTCCACCTCTGGGATTCAGGCAATCCTCCTGCCTCAGCCTCCTGAGTAGCTGGGACTACAGGTTCCTGCCACCTCACCTAGCTAATTTTTTTGTGTTTTTAGTAGAGACGGGGTTTCACCATGCTGCCCAGGCTGGTCTCAAACTCCTGACCTCAAGTGATCTGCCTGCCTCAGCCTCCCAAAATGCTGGGATTACAGGTGTGAACAACCATGCCCAGCCTATAATTATAATTTATATTTACATTTCTAATTTACTTTCATAATATTTATATCTCAATATTTGTATTATATATAAAGTGGAGGAATATATATATAACATATGATAAACATTCCCATTACATTTTCATATATACATACTTTATATGTGATATGGTTTGGATCTGTGTCCCCACCCAAATCTCATGTTCAGTTGTAATCCCGCATGTGGGAGGTGGACCTGGTGGGAAGTGTTTAAATCATGGGGGCAGATTTCTCGTGAATGATTTAGCACCGTCCCCTTGGTACTGTCCTTGCAATAGTGAGTGACTTCTTTACGAGATCTTGTCATTTAAAGGTGTGTAGCACCTCCTCCCTCTCTCTCTTACTCCTGCTCTGGCCATGTGAAGGGCCTACTTCCTCTTCATCTTCTGCCGTGATTGTAAGTTTCCTGAAGCCTCTCCAGAAATCAAGCAGATGCCAACATCACGCTTCCTTTACAACCTGCAGAATTGTGGCTAATTAAACCTTCTTTTCTTTATAAATTACTCAATCTCAGGTATTTCTTTACAGCAATGCCAGAACAGCCTAACATAATGTATATATACTGTATGTGTGTGCATATCAATAATGTACTGGAAATGTTGCTGCTCTTTTCAGAATTTTCAGGATGAACATAGCTATGAAAAGATCTTTATAGAAAAAACATTAGAAACACATCACCATTTCAATTGTGGCTATCGTTGTTTGGTAGATGACAGGTGAGTCTTTTTTTCCTTCTATTTTTGTTTCCCACAGATCTTCCACAATGAACGTGAATTATCTCTATATTAGATGCAAGAAACAAAATAAATTTTAATTTTTAAAAAGAGTCCATGCACAAGGTTCCTTTCATTTGGTCTTCATGCAGAGAAGCTATCAGATGCATCCTCCTGCTTCCTAGTCATTTATCTGAGCTTGCTTGTGGTTTATGGCATACATCTACTGAGGTCTTGCATGGCTGTTTCTGGAGCACACGCAGCTTCTTCAGTTTTAACAGAAAGTAAAGCAATTACCACATAGTGGGAGGATCAGTAAGTGCAGGAAATGGCCTCATCAAGTCCACCAAACTCAGTTGTTCCTGGATTGTGTGTTCAAGAAGAAACAGATGGTCTATCAGCCAGAATTTTTGGTTGCCACCAATGGAAATCTCAGTTGGAAAGTGGATTTATTGGAAATGTATCATATGGTTCGAGGAATCAGTGCAAGGCTGGAGAACCAGGTGATGAAATTGGATAAAAATCTAGGGAGGCCTCATGACCCAGCACTGTGGGAGGCCAAGGCAGAAGGGTCATTTGAGCTCAGGAGTTCAAGACCAGCCTGGCAACATAGATAGTCCTCATCAGTCAAAAAAAAAAAAATGAAAAATTGGCCCAGCATGATGGCGTGTGCCTGTCATCCCAGTTACTTAGGTGGCTGAGGCAGGAGGATCATTTAAGTCCCGGGTCGAGGCTGTAGTGAGCTATGACCACACCGCTGCACTCCAGCCCGGGTGACAAAGCAAGACTGCTTAAAAAAAAAATCAAGGGTGGCAAGGCACAGAGATAGTCTACTTGGCATGCTGCCATTGGTGTTCTCAATGCTGAGCACCTGTCATGCTGCTGGGCTCTGGCACCCCTGAACACTCATTGCTGCGCTGCTGCACACTCAACTCCAGCACAACCATTGCCAAAACCTTCTGCCTCCCCACAGGCTTCCTGTCCTACTGGGGCCACTGATCAGCTGAACCCAGGGTAATATGCTGGTTCCCTAGCTGCTGGGGCAAAGACAGAAGCTCTCTGCCCTCTTTGGCTTCTGAATTAGGAAATGGAGTCCTGCCTCCCTTCTTTTGGATGCTTCTTTCCAAAGGGAAAGGATGTTTAAAGGCTTGGTAGCCAGAATGACCAATAAGCATAACATTTAGGGATTCTGTAAAGGGGCTGCTAGGATCTCGGAGGGGCAGGGGAAAAAGCAGCCCACCATGCTCAGAAGTGATCTCTTCTCCCCAGAGCAACATGCAGCATGGTTTTCTTTCTACTGGGAATCCTGAGATGGGAAATGTTCTGCCAGATTTCTTGATCAGTTGGTTGAAAGTCTGCCCCTCAGAAGAACTGACCACTCTGGATAAAAATTGCACTAAATAACAAAATAAGAATGACCATTTTTAAAAGAACCTGGGAGTCGAGGAATGATGCCCAGCTGGCTGAAAGGGCTGGGGTTTCTCACTCGCTCTGTCAGCCACACGGATTGTCTGTTGGACCCTGACCAGGGGAAATGAAGGGGAAACAGAGCACTTGACGGATTGTTTTTTCCTCTGAAGAACTTTACAGTTTAGGGAAGCAGATTAAATAGATTGAGATTATCTTAGAGAAGGGCCCTATAAGTGCAGGGAATGAGAAAGGAGTGAAAAATGTAAACATGGATTTTTTTATTGACTTCCTAATTCGGGAACATCTCTTTCTGCTTGCAAATGTCCAAATGTTGGGGCTGAGTTCAGAGACTAAAAGATGAAATCCAAGAAGAGAGTCAGGGTGGCTGTGGCTGCTGTTGGATTCTTAGACACCAGACACGGACCCTAATCTGGACTGTGTGGGAGAAAACTGGTGGGGTTAACTACTTCAGAGTGTGGAGTCTTTCAGGTAGAACTGGAAATCAATGATTAAGAAATGAGAGGCCAGGCACAGTGGCTCATGCCTGTAATCCTAGCACTTTGGGAGGCCAAGGCAGGTGGATAATTTGCGGTCAGGAGTTCAAGACCAGCCTGGCCAATATGGTGAAACCCCATCTCTACTAAAAATACAAAAAAATTAGCCAGGCATGGTGGTGGGTGCCTGTAATCCCAGCTACTTGGGAGGCTGAAACAGGAGAATCACTTGAACCCAGAGGTTTCACAGTGGAGGTTGCAGTGAACTGAGATCGTGCCCCTGCATTCCAGCCTGGGCAACAGAGTGAGACTCCTTCTTAAACAAAAAAGAACAGTAGAACTAATATGGATCTGCTCACCTCAGAATAAGTGAAGTAGAATTTGAGAACCTCACAAAGTTGACCTTATGTAATCTTTGTATTATTATAATTTTCTACAGTGAGTTGCTTCTTGGTTGTCAGGAAATCTGCACAACTTTTTCATCATTGACTGGGGCCTTTTGAAGACTGTCTATACCATAGTCCCCACTTATTGATGGTTTCACTTTCCACAGTTACAGTTACCTCTGGTCAACTGCAGTCCAAAAATATTAAATGGCAGAGCATGGTGCCTCACACCTATAATCCCAGCACTTTGAGAGGTAGAGGCAGGAGCATTGCTTGAGCTCAGGAGTTCAAGACCAGCCTAGGCAATATAGTGAGACCCTGTCTCTACAAATAAAAATTAAAAATAGCCAGTTGTGGTGGTGCATGCTTATAGTCTCAGCTACTCAGGAGGCTGAGGCAAGAGAAGCACTTGAGCCTGGGAGTTCAAGGCTGCAGTGACCTGTGATCACACCACTGCACTCCAGCCTGGACAACAGAGCAAGACCGTGTCTCAACAAACAAACAAACAAAAATCCCAAAAAGATTAAATAGAAAACTCTAGAAATGAGCAATTTATAAGTTTTAAATTTTGTGCTATTCTGAGTAGCATGATGAAATCTCAGGCTGTCCTACTCCATTCCTGCCCAGGATGCGAATCCTACCTTTTTATCTACATGAAATAATTTAGCCATCTTGGTTATCAGATCTAAAAAACATAGTATATGTGACGCTTGATTCTATCTGTGGCTTTGGGCATCCACTGGCAGTCTTGGAATGTATACCTTTCAGATAAGTGGGGGACTACTGCATATTTTTAGAGAAGGAGTTTCCAAGCTTGGGTACTTCAGTTGGACGAGGATCAGGAATATGCCTCCCAGAAATGCAACCAAGACAACAAACCAAGCACAAGTCTTTGGTATAATGTATTGCAGAATGCATTCTTGCACGGTGGATTGTATTCTTCCTGGGAATACATGCTGGAAAGAGAAGAGCAAATCTTTAGGAACATGCGAATGTGCTACACCTTAGAGAGTGCAGCTGTGTGCAAATACTCAGTTACCTGGAACTGAATCTCAACTAGAACCAAATTTCACTGACATAGACAAAGTTTAATGATCAGTGTGCAAGAACATCTGAGTCACGATGAAGGAAGAAATGATTAAGGACTCATAGGATCTCTTCAACTTGGAAGCCTATCCATTCCTAGGAAATTTGAGACAAACCACATGGTGTCTCTCCTGTAACCCCAGCATTTTTCCAGGAAAATCTTTGAAGGAAAAAGGTCACAAAAAGGTAGACCGAGGGAATAGAGTGAAGACAGAGAGGCAAAGTGGAGGGGAGATTCCATTTTTCTCTTCACCGTAGAGGCTGTTGATTGGAACAGGAGGTAGGAAGTGACTGGAATTTCTAGTATCCAATATAGGGATAGTGCATTTCACCTTTGGCTGTGTCCCAGGGTGAATAGACAGTGAAAGGGAAGCATAAGCCCTCACGAAAGAGCCTGATACAGCAAAACTGCTATAGGCCAGGGAGGCTGGAGGCAGACAGGGCTGGAGCTCTGTGAGACACTTCAGGTCTCAGGCCTGGGTCCAAGAGATGAGTTTGGACACAGAATGAACATCTTTGTTGTCAGTTATATTAAAACATGGTGTCTGGCTGGGCACAGTGCTGCACGCCTATAGCCCAAGCTACTTGGGAGGCTGAGGTGGGAGGATTGCTTGAGCCTGGGAGTTTGAATCTAGCCTAGGCAACAAAATAAGATCCTGTCTTTAACAAAAAAAAAAAAAAAAAAGATGGTGTCTGTAACCAGATGGCTGTGTTTAATCCTAGCTCTATACCTCTTACTAGCAGTAGGATTTTGGAGAAATTACCTAACCTTTCTGTGCCTCTGTTTATCATTTTTTAAAGGGCGATAAGGATATGACCTGCCTCATAAAGTTTTCATGAATGTTAAATACATTAATTCATGTAAAGTGCTTAGCACATAATAAGTGTAACCAAGTAACTGCTCAATAAGCATTAGGCTTCAATGTTATTATAGGTGGTTAGAATATGCCAGAACAAGGGTAACATTTTTCACCTACAAGGCTTGCATGGGACATCCAGGTAAACTTTCATTCAGATTAAGCTCAGAAAATGCCACGGCCATTGCTTTAATCTGACTGAAGTTGATGAAGCATCTCTGTGGTGGAAATATTTAACTTACATCTATAATATTAACAGATTGCTGGTGTTAAAATCTTACTAGTGGCAAATGCTTTGTTTCACTGAAGCATTTCCTAAGCAGTGGCACAACATGGTTGAAATGTGGCCATCCTGGGTCTTAGTTTTAAGAGCCTTAAGGCCGGGCACGGTGGCTCATGCCTGTAATCCCAGTGCTTTGGGAGGCTGAGGAGAGAGGATGGCTTGAGACCAGAAGTTTGAAGCTACAAGGAGCCATGACCATGCCACTGTTCTCCAGCCTGGGTGACAAAGCGAGACCCCGTCTCAAAAAAAAAAAAAAAGAATCCTTGAAAATGAGTCCTCAGAAATGAGGGGGACTGTAGTGTCTTGCAACATTTCTCACATAGGTGTGTCAGTCACCGGGATTTGGGGACAACTTGAGCATTTTAAAATGTATGTTTTCAGGTCAGATGTGGTGGCTCATGCCTACAAGTTCCAGCACTTTGGGAGGCTGAGGTGGGAGGATTCCTTGATCCCAGGAGTTTGAGACCAGCCTGGGCAACACAGTGGACCCTGTCTCTACAGGAATTTGTTTTTAAAAAGTAGCTGGGCATAGTGGTGTGCTCCTGCAGTCCCAGCTACTCAAGAGGCTGAGGCAGGAGGATCGCTTGAACCCAGGAGTTCAAGGCCGCAGTGAGCTATGATGGTGCCACTGCACTCCAGCCTGGGTGACAGAGCAAGACCCTGTCTCATAAAAAATAAAGAACTAAATAAGTAAAATTTATGTTTTTATAGAATAAAACATAGTTCCTTAAATTAGTTTTTTTCTCAAACTGCGGCTTGTAGATTTTTTTTTTTTTTCCTTTATGAGGTGCTGGTGCATTCCTGAAATTTGAGGAATGTTGATATAACAGAAGGGACATGGGCTTTGAAATCAGACAATCCATATTCAAATTCTGCCTCTTCTATGGACTCCATGGGAGAACCTGGGCGAGTCACTTGGCCCCACTGAGCCTTGCCTTTGTCATTTGGAAAATGGTGATAATAGCTACGCATGATCTTGCTATAAAGAGTGCATGCAAATGTAGGGGCTCAGCAAAAGTTACCTCCCATCCTCTCACCCATTTTCTTCTCCCCTAAAGAAAGAGGAGAGGAATTATTCTGCCGTCTTGAATGAAAGCAAAGAGAAACTCAACTGAGATATTCAACAGGTTTGTACTGGAGACTCGATGATTCAGACAGAGGTGTTGTGGTAGGCTGAATAACACCCCCTCAACTCCTAAAGATGTTCACGTCCTCATCACTGGAACCTGTGAATGTTATATGGCAAAAAAAGAATGTTGCAGGTATGAGTAAATTATAGATCTTTCAACAGAGGGATTACTGGTGAGTCCTAAATAAGAGGGAGGAAGAGGAAGATTCCATACAGAGAGAAGAGTAGAAGGCAATGTGGCCAGGGACTCAGAGACTGGAGTGATGTGGCCACAGGCCGAAGAAAGGAGCAGCCACCAGAAGCTGGGAGGAAAGGAAAAAAGCGAATTCTCCCCTAGAGCCTTGGGAGGGGCTCAGCCCTTCCGGCACCTTGATTTAAGCTCCGTGAAACTGACTTCAGGCTTCTGTTCTCCAGAACCATGAAAGAATATATTTGTTTTAGGTTTCCACATTTATGGCAATGTTTTACAGCAGCCATAGGAAACTAATACCGATGGTTGCTCATGACTGCAAAAAAATAATGTTAAGATGGGGTGGAAATGATTGTGCTTAGTGGCAGAAATTTAAGAACTCCCGAGCAAACATTTTGATTCTGTTGTCTAGTCCTTGGCTCCTAGGCCGACAGATGTGAAGAAGAGAAAATCCTTTCTAATAGTATAGAGCTTTCACACTGTGGCTTGAAACCTTCAGTGGGCTGTGATTGACGTTTTGTTTGTTTGTTTTTTAAGTGAACTAGAATAGAATAAAAAGCCTGACACTCTATGCTGTTGTCATCATAAACCAAGGGCTTGCCCACTCTTTCCTATGTGAAGCCGTTGCACATGGTCTTCCATGCACTCTCCTTCCTCCTCTTACCACTCTTAGTTAAGTGGCCGCTAACATGCTCCCATGGCATCTTGTGCTTTCGTTATTATGGTCCTTATCACCTTGTAGTACATTATTAGCCACTCATTCAGCGAGTGTGCTTCTGGTCCTACTGTGTCTCAGGCACTTTACTGGGTGCTGGTCCTTTCCAAGTGTCTCCTCCTTGGACAGCCATTTCCCTAAGGAATAAGGTTTTTATTGTTGGGCTGTTTGTTTGTTTGTTTTCTGAGATGGGGTCTCATTCTGTCGCCGAAGCTGGAATGCAGTGGCATGAACATGGCTTACTCTAACCTTGACCTCCCGGGCTCAAGCAATCCTCACACCTCAGCCCTTCTACCCAAGTAGCTGGGACTACAGGCACACACCACCATGCCTGGCTAATTTTTTAATTTTTTGTAGAGACAGGGTCTCCCTGTGTTGCCCAGGCTGGTCTTGAACTCCTGGGCTCAAGAGATCCTCTTGCCTTGGCCTCCCAAAATGCTGGGATTACAGGAATGAGCCACAGGGCCTGGCCCAGGAATAATGTTTTAACATCTGTATCTGTAGTGCCGTAGGCAGTGCCTGGCATTCCAAAAGGTGCTTGAATGAGTTGTGGTTTTAGAATTATTCTTTTTTTGTTTGTTTTGTTTTTGTTTTTATTTTTTTGCTTTGTTTTGTTTTGAGATGGAGTCTGTCATCCAGGCTGGAGTGCAGTGGCGCCATCTTGGCTCACTGCAACCTCCCCCTCCCATGTTCAAGCAATTCTCCTGCCTCAGCCTCCCGAGTAGCTGGGATTACAGGTGCCCACCACCACGCCCAGCTAATTTTTGAATTTTTAGTAGAGAAGGGGTTTCACCGTGTTGGCCAGGTTGGTCTCGAACTCCTGACCTCAGGTGATCCACCCACCTCGGCCTCCCAAAGTGCTGGAGTTACAGGCGTGAGCCAACGCTCCTGGCCTAGAATTATTCTTTTAAACAAATTCAAATGGTAGTTGGGGGCAAGTCATCTGCTCTGGCCCTGTTAGGTGTGGGACAAGACATTGCTCTATGGGAACTGGCCTGACAGGCGTAGGTTTTCTAGAAGCATGGTCATAGAAATCCTCTATTTGGGCTTTTAAATTGCAATCGTCCCTTGGTAGAGTTGGACACATTTTCTCTCTTCTCCAGGTTACCCTCCTGCCATAGCATCCTGGAACAGCTAGAGGAGGAATCACTTGACTGATGAAGAAATGGAAGGAGTGCTTTGTGAACATTGGAGGCCGTCCTAATTGCAGGACCAGCTGGAGAAGATAGCCTAAAATAAATTTCAGTCATACAGGAATTTTTAAAAGAAAAGGATACCTTCCTTTCCTAACTTAGGCTCTTCTGCTAACTTATTGTAACATCATCATGTCCTTAAAACATCAAATATGAGAGCCAAATTATATTCAGCAGTGTCTTAGGCAACAACCACATATGTATAATATAGACGATGATATCATGGCTGACTCAATATAATTACACCTTTGCTCATAAACCCTATCTTTCTTTCTAGGCATTCAAAGCACATGACAGACATTATCTTGTTGCTTTTCCCAGCACACTTGCCAGGTAGACAGGAAGAAAATATCATTATTGTCTTCATCTCATGTAGGTATAGACAGCGTTCCTGGGAACTATTTGCTCAAAGCCCCACTGGCAATAAGAGCTACTGGAAAAAAAAATGGCTAGAGTCCTAATTTAAAAAACAACTTCCTGCTGAGTCAACTTCAGGTCACAATGCTGGGATATTTCTAATTTCAGGCATTCTTAGATGGGGGCACAATGGGTTAGTTATCTTCCTTTATTTGCAGGTGTTTCGGAGGGAGTGAGATAGCAGATATAATCAAATTGATGCAACTATTGGCACTTTCTGAGTGTTCGGCATCTATGGGGAACTTCAGCATCTATTTTCTTTCCAAGATGGCAGTGGCATTACCAAGCATAGCTCAGTGAAGTACGACTGGCAACACAATCTGGAACATCAATATGATTCTATAATGTTTTGCCATTAGAGGCATTTCTACTGTCATTGAAAACATTTAGAGTTGTAGAGGCCTGAGCTCAAGTACCAGCTCTGACATTAACTGGTTAAGTACTTTTGAACAAGCCCTTAATCGCTCTGTTCTCATTTTTCTCATCCATAAAATGGGAACAATATTTACCTTCGTCGAAGACACTAAGGGTAAAAAGAGATCATATATATGTTTCATAAACATTGAAATTCTATAGAAAAACAAAGCATTACAAAGATTAGACCACTTCAATTACAGGCCCTAATACAGGTTATATTTTCTATCAATGGGGACTATTTCCAATGGGTCATCTGTGCAAAAAAGATATCTTTAAAACTGTAAATTAGGCCAAGCATGATGGCTTATGTCTATAATCCCAGTACTTGGGAGGCCGAGGTGGGCATATCACTTAAGGCCAGGAGTTGAAGACCAGCCTGGCCAACATGATGAAACCCGTCTCTACTAAAAATACAAAAATTAGGTGGACATGGTGGGCATGCCTGCAATCCCACCTACTTGGGAGGCTGCAGCAGGAGAATAGCTTGAACCAGGGAGGCGGAGGTTGCAGTGAACCGAGATGGCACCCCTGCACTCCAGCCTGGATGACAGAGCAAGACTCTGTTTAAAAAAACAAAAACAACAACAACAACAACAAAAACTGTAAATTATTATCTCCCTGGGAAATCAGGAGAAAAGAAAATTAAAAGGAGAAAGGAGGCCTGGGGCTATAGGTCTATCAGAATGTAAGGAATGTGACAAATACGAACCCTGTGCCTATGTGGTGGAATTCAAGTCTATATACAATGTACAGCCCAGGAAGCTTGCAAAGTAAAGCTTTCCTGTGCCTTCTGGAATGTGGACCCTTTGTCCACGATCTACAAGGTAAAGAATTCCATAGGAAGTATATATTTAACTAATTGTAGCCAGAAATTAGATATGGGTAAGCCAGATTCCACTGTGCAATGTTATTGCTTCTTCAACCTAGATACGTGCATACTTTAACCCAAGCTCAAACCCTGAAGATTTGAACTCCTAACCTTTAAAACACGAGGCGGTTACTTTGATCACCAGGCATCCTGGCTCTTGTTTACTAGGACTGGGAGTTCTCCTCAGACAGAGCTCCATTTATTCCACGACCCTAGCAGAATAACACTAAGAAACCCAAAAGCACATCCATTTTGAAATAGTGCCTGTGGCACCAAAAGGATTCTGGAGCTCTGAATCAGTCCCTTACCTCATGGCAAAATTTACAGGCTTGCAGAGTTAAATGAAAATCAGATTGGAATGCAGGGACTTCTATTTTTCTGTAATGACATGTTGTGAGAAGGAAGGCAATTTTCTTGGACATTCCTCTAAAACCAGTGCACTTGCAGTGGCTCTTTTTTTTTTTTTTTTGGTTTACAAAACTATTCTAAACAGACCCAGGGCTCACTGCCATCTCCGGGTGCCAGGACTCTGGGCCACAGGGGCCATTTGTCCAGGGAATATAATTAAAATCAGTAATTATTCCTTTCACTTGGCACATGTGAGCCTCTTCTCAAAGCTGTCAGAGAGTGGACTTTAATATCTCATTCTTTCTCTGAAGTAATTTAATGATCACATAAGAAAAATGATTCTCTGAAACTACAATCTTAGAATTTGGCTCCACCTCCAAGTTGAAAGAATTTTGTAAGGAAAGAAAGAGAAAACACTCAAGAAATATGTCTGCTCCTCACATCTGACTGTGAAAAGTCTATATACTATGACCTGAAAAGGAAAGATAAACATAGTCCATGAAATTCTGTGGCAAAAAGGAATGAAAATGTGCTTACGAAAAAAAAAACCCCAAACTGGAACTGTATTCTCTGCAGGTTTAAAAGCAACCTTTGCCAAAATCTGCTTTCTGGAAACTTTCCTCTAAACCTGGCTGCTACCGTCAGCCTTGGCTGTGGGAGAGAGACCTGGAAGACTATGGTTTGGAATATGTGAATGTTAAAAATCAGACATTGTTCCCTTTTCTTTATAACAACAACAAGTCTTTGGTTTTGGCTATATACATGCTGGGTTTTCTGGTACCACCTTGTTCCTTTTTTCACTAGAGGGATCTTGATATTTTTGTTTGTTTCCTTTTTGACCACTGCTCTCCCCTTTCTTACAATGCCCTTGAGAAGAAGCTAATGGGCTCTGTTTCCATGCTGAAATGAAGAAATGATCGAGCGAGTATGAAATGACGCGTGGAAGGCCACACAGCAAGTTGGAAAAAGACTCTGAATGAGAAACTTGAAATTTCCATGTCCTCCCCAGGTCTGTAAATCCAGTATACTAAGCTAAGTTTTTCTAAGACATTGAGGCCCAAAGATGGCTGTTGAACCACAGGCATGAAGTGTGACTTCAAATCAAGAGTCAACACTATGCGGAGTGACTAGATACAGAATGCTCTAATAAAATAATTATCACCTGCCGGGTCAGAGTTAAGCTTAAAATCATCTTACCGTGGATTATTTGAATTTATAGCATATTACATATAATTCAGATAGAACAGGGTAATGTTCAACCTAATCCCATCTATGAAAAGATTGCAGAACAAACAACAAATATAAAATACATTACAGGAACTGTGTTTCAGTTACATGTCATATGTCACATACATAAGAACAAGAATTAGGAAGTAACAGAATCAATTATTATTGCATCACGGGGAACTATGTTTTCAAGAAGCATAACTACTGAACTTGGAAGTCATTCTCTTTAACAAAAAACAGGTAGTCCATGTAACCTAACATATTACACAGCAGCAGCAGCAACTGAAAAAGCTGTTCCCAGGCAAAGGGCACAAGCCAAAGTCATTTTTGTGGGCTCTTAAGCAGATCTCGCTATGTTGCAGTGGAAGGTAGAATCATTCAAGAGGAAACTGGGAATGTGCAGAGATAGAACCACAGAACATCACAAAGAGCTTTCTTAAAGGAGCAGTAGTGGGCTGAGTGATTGGGAATGCTCTGCAATTAAAGGCATACCTGGTTTAACGTTTTTTTTAAGAGATGAGGCTCTCACTATGTTGCCCAGACTGGTCTTGAACTCCTGGGTTCAAGTGATCCTCTTACCTTGGCCTCCCAAAGTGCTGGGATGCCACCCTGCCCCAGCCTATCTTTGCCATTTTTCTAACAGCATGTGCTCATTTCATGGTCTCTGTGTCACATTTCAGTAATTCTCACAATATTTCAAACTTTTTCATCATTATTATTTCCGTTATACTGATCTGTGATCAGTGATCTTCGATGTTACTGTTGTAATTGTTTTGGAGAGTCATGGGCAGCACCCATATAAGAAGGTGAACTTGATCAATAAATGTGTGTGTTCTGACTGCTCCACCAACCGGCTCCTCCCACTAACTGGCTGTTCCCCCATTTCTCTCTCTCTCCTCAGGGTCTTCCCTATTCCCTGAGATACAATGATACTAAAATTAGTTCAATTAATAACCCTACAGTGGCCTCTAAGGGTTCAAGTAAAAGCATTGCACATCTCTCACTTTATTTATTTATTTAATTTTTTTTTCAGACGGACCCTCACTCTGTTGCCCAGGCTGGAGTGCAGTGGCGCGATCTCAGCTCCCTGCAACCTCTGCCTCCCAGTTCAAGTGATTCTCCTGCCTCAGCCTCCTGAGTAGCTGGTATTACAGGCATGAGCCACCACACCCACCTAAGTTTTGTATTTTTAGTAGAGACAGGGTTTCACCATGTTGGTCAAGCTGGCATCGAACTCCTGGCCTCAGATGATCTGCCCACCTCAGCCTCCCAAGGTGCTGGGATTACAAGCATGAGTCACCACACCCTGCTCACTTTATTTAATTTTTTGAGCCAAGGCCTTGCTCTGTCACCTAGGCTGGTATGCAGTGGTGCCATCTCAGCTCACTGCAACCTCTGTCTCCAGGGTTTAAGCAATCCTCCCACCTCAGCCTGCTGAGTAGCTGGGATTACAGGCAAGCACCACCATGGCTGGCTAATATTTGTATTTTTTGGTAGAGACAGGGTTTTGCCATGTTGCCCAGGCTGGTCTCGAACTCCTGGTTTCAAGCATTCTGCTTGCCTCGGCTTCCCAAAGTACTGGGATTACAGGCACATCTCTCATTTTAAATAAAAAACTAGCAATGATTATGCTTAGTGAGGAAGGTATGTTGAAAGCTGAGATAGACTGAAAGCTAGTCCTCTTGTGCCCAACAGTTAGGAAAGCTGTGAATGCAAAGGAAAAGTTCTTGAAGGAAATTAAAAGCATTTCTCCATGGGACACATGAATAAGAAAATGAAACATCTTAATGCTGAAATAGAGAAAGTTTTAGTGGTCTGGGTAGATCAAACCAGCCATAACATTTCCTTAGGCCAAAACCCAATCCAGAACAAGGCCCTAATGCACTTTAATTCTCTGAAGGCTGAGAGAGGTGAGGAAGCTACAGAAAAAAATGTTTGAAGCTAGCAGAGGTTGGTTCATGAGGTTTAAGGAAAAAAGCTGTCTTAATAACATGAAAGCAAGTAATGATGGAGAAGCTGCAGCAAGTGGCACAGAAGATCTAGCTGAGATAATTAATGAACAATAGATTTTCTACATAGATGAAACCTTTTCTATTGGAAGATAATGCCATCTAGAACTTTCATAGCTAGAGAGAAGTCAATGCCTGGCTTCAAAGCTTCAAAGGACAGTCCGATTGTTTTGTTAGGGGCTAATGCAGCTAGTGACTTTAAGTTGAAGCCAATGCTCATTTACCATTCTGCAAGTTCCAGGGCTCTTAAGAATTATGTGAAATCTACTCTGCCTGTGCTCTACAAATGGAACAGCAGAGCCAAGATGATAGAACATCTCTTTACAGCACGGTTTACTGAATAGTTTAAGCCCACCATTGAGAACTACTGCTCAGAAAAAAAGATTCCTTTCAAAATATACCTGCTCATTGATAATGCATCCAGTCATCCAAGAACTCTGATGGAGCTATACAGGAGATTAATGTTTTAAGCAAACACAACATCCATCCTGCAGCTCATGCATGGAGGTGTAATTTTGGCTTTCAAGTCTTATTGTTTAAGAAATACATGTTTTTTTTCTTTCTTTTTTTTGAGATGGAATTTTGCTCTTGTTGCCCAGGCTGGGGTGCAATGGCACGATCTTGGCTCACTGCCACCTCTGCCTCCTGGTTCAAGTGATTCTCCTGCTTCAGCCTCTCAAGTAGCTGATATTACAGGTGCCTACCACCACGCCTGGCTAATTTTGTATTTTTAGTGGAGATGGAGTTTCACCATGTCGGCCAGGCTGGTCTTGAACTCCTGACCTCAGGTGATCCACCCACCTCGGCCTCCCAAAGTGCTCGGATTACAGGCATGAGCCATTGCACGCAGCCAATAAATACATTTTGTAAGGCTATAGTGACCATAAATAGTGATTTCTCTGATAGATCTGGGCACAGTCAGTTGAAAGCCTTCTGGAAAGGATTCACTATTCTAGATGCCATTGAGAACATTCATGATTCATGGGAGAACATATCCATGTTAACAGGAGTTTGGAAGAAGTTGATTCCAACCTTCATAGATGACTTTGAGGACTTTAAGACTTCAGTGGAGGAAGTCACTGCAGATGTGGTAGAAAGTGTAAGAGAACTAGAATTAGCAGTGGAGCCTGAAGATGTGACTGAATTGCTGCAATCTCATAATAAAAGTTTAATGGATGAGAAGTTGCCTTTTATGGATGAGCAAAGAAAGTGGTTTCTTGAGATGGAAACTACTCCTGATGAAGACACTGTGAATATTATTGAAATGATAACAAAAGATTTAAAATATTATGTAAACTCAGTTGTTAAAGCAGCAGCAGGGTTTGAGAGATTTACTTCAATTTTGAAAGAAGTTCTACTGTGAGTAAATGCCATCAAATAGCTTTGCATGCTACAGAGAAATCTTTCATGAAAAGAAGAGTCAATTGATGCAGCAAACTTCATTGTCTTACTATAAGAAATGGTCGCATTTTGAAGAGAAGGTGGAGCGGAGGGCTCCTCTATTCCAGGGACTCTAAACCAAAAAGCATCAGAGTTTGAGAAGCCAGCAGCTCATGGTTCGGCTGAAGTTAGGAATGGGAGGCAGCCGCCAAGTGCATGGGGTTGGGGGTGTCCTGGTCTTTGGCTTCTCAACTCTGTCTTTCGACAGAGAACATGTTACGACTTTTCAGAAATAGGAAGGTTTGTTGATTTCTCACAGTTTCAGGAATCTGATGATATAGATGAAGATTCGGGCCCTACCACTAAGAAAATTTGATCATCTCCCCTAGAAGCTAAAAATAAGGCGATCTGGAAAGAATTCACAGGAAGATAGTGAGGACTCAGAAGAAAAAGATCTGAAGACCAAGAAGGATGACTTTCACTCAGCAGAGGATAATGAAGATGAAAACGAAGATCATAAAAATGTACACCAGCACAGCAGGCAGCATCTAAAGCAGCTTCTGAACAGAGGGAGACGCTCACGGAAGATGTGGGCGTGAGGAAGAACAAGAAGAGGATGAGGCACCCTTCCAGGAGAATTCCGGCAGCAATGAAGATTTCCTAATGGAAGATGATGACGATAGTGACTAAGGCAATTCAAAAAAGAAAAACAAAAAGATGGTTAAGAAGTCCAAACCTGAGAGAAAAGCAAAGAAAATGTTCAAACACAGACTAAAGGCTACAGTGACGCCAAGTCCAGTGAAAGGCAAAGGGAATGTGGGTCGCCCCACAGCTTCACAGCCATCAAAGGAAAGGACTCCTTCTCCCAAGGAAGACAAGGAACCAAAAAGCCCGCCAGAAAAGAAAACGTCTACAAGCCCCCACCCAAGAAATCTGGGGATGAAGGCGTCTGGGGAGGCTTAAAAGTGATGATGGTTTGGGGAGAGCTTTTAAGAAAAGGAGAGGAGAGGAGAGGAAGAGAGGAGAGAAGAAAGGAGAAAGAAAAGAAAGAAAAAAGAAAAAGTAAAGGAGAAAAGAGAGGGAGAAAAAAAGAACCTACTTAAGATAGAACATGGTTTTGTCTACGGCTTGACCCATGGGCTTTCAGTGCTTTTTTCCATTTGTTGAAAGTAATGCTTCTCTCTCTCTTTTAAAAATAAAACAATTGTATGTTTAATTGTTTAAGTTACCTTTTTGTCTATTGGTCTCTTTGCCAATGCCCCCACCCCCAACCCCAGCTGCCCTTTCCCAATGAAAGCTACGTCAAATTAATCACTGGATTGACTGCTTCGTCTTTTTATTTTTAATGGAAGGTATACCACAGTTGTAAAGCAGTAAGATTTGAGATGAACACTATGGAAAATTTGCTTTTTGCTAAACAATAGCAAGTTGAATAGTAATCAAAAAACATAGAAAGATTTTAGTTCAAAATGATTGCTTCTTCCTCTACTTGGACTTTAAAAAAAGCAGTTGTCATCTAATATGAGTTTATTTGTCTATGTACACAAGTATAAATGTCTAAAAAAATCATGACTTTAAACTTCCACCGATGAGGCAGGTAAAAGATAAAGATGAATTCTGAACTGTTAAAAAAAAATGGTCACAGCCACCCTGTGATGATGGTTCATTTCAGGTGTCAATTTGACTAGATTAAGGAAACATACAAACCTCTAAAAGTGTTATTTTGGGGTGTGTCTGCGAGGGTGTTTCTAGAGGAGATTGGCATGTGAGTCTGAGTGGACGAGGTGGGGAATATCTGCCCTTTGTATAGGCAGGCACCATCTAATCTTCCAGGGGCCTGGAGAAAACAAAACAGAAAAGACAGTTATGTTGTGCTGTCAGTTGGAGCTGGAATACACTCTTCCTCTCCTATCCTTGGACAGCAACTTCAGGCTGTCCAGCCTTTGGACTCCAGGAGTAAAACCAATGGCTTCCCCTGTTCTCAGGTCTCTGACTTCACATTGAGAGTTACACCACCTGCTTCCCTGGTTCTGAGGTCTTCAGACTTGGACTGGGCCAAGCTACCAGCATCTCAGAGTCTCCAGCTTGCAGTCAGCCTGTTGTGGGACATCTGAGCATCCATAATCATGTGAGCCAATCTTCCTAATAAATCCCCTCTCATCTACCTGTCTATCTACCCTATTGGTTCTATCTCGTTGAAGAACCCCAATGAATATACATGCTAACCCCAACAACAACCACCCTGATCAATCAGCAGCCATCAATGTCTAGACCCTTCACCAGCAAGATTATAACTTGTTGAAGACTTGATTATCATTAACAATTTTTTTTTTTTTTTAAGACAGAGTTTCACTCTCTCGCCCAGGCTGGAATGCAGCAACGTGATCTCAGCTCACTGCAACCTCCACCTCCCAGGTTCAAGCGATTCCCCTCCTTCAGCTTCCCAAGTAGCCAGCTTCCAGGTGGATGCCATCACACCTGGCTAATTTTTTGTATTTTTAATACAATGGGCTTTCACTGTGTTAGCCAGGATGGTCTCAAGCTCCTGACCTCATGATCTGCCTGCCTCGGCCTCCCAAAATGCTGGGATTACAGGCGTGAGCCATGGCACCCAGCCTATCATTAACATTTTTTTCGCAATAAAGTATTTCTAAAGTATGCACGTTTTTTAGACATAATGCTATTGCAAACTTAATAGACTACAGTATAGTATAAACATAACTTTTATATGCACTGGGAAACAAAAATGTTCATATGACTCACTTTTTTGCTATATTAGCTTCATTGCAGTGGTCTGGAACCAAACCTGCAATATCCCTGAAGTATGCCTATATAAAATCCTTCATACCGGGAAGAGGACTTATTGATAGAGGAAGGTGTGGGATATGGGGCAATGTGTGTGACAGAAAAAGGTCAGTAGATGCCAATGAACCAATGGCAATGGAAGGATCAAGAAGGACCGACAGAGTTGCTTGTCTGAAATGAAAACCAGAGCCACATTGTGTATCATTTACAGCTTCATGTATGCATGTATCTGTCTAAGTTAACCGTTTATGGTTTTTATGATGTTGGCACAGTAATTTTACACTATTTGTATTGATTTTATAAAATCAGGTTAAAACCATCTCTTATTATTAGAGATTGATACTTTTAGTTAAAGATGCAGGTAGAATGCATGCATTAACTCTTATTCTCAAGTTATTCTAAAGAATAATTAAACGGATTTTGAAACACAAAAAAGACATAAACCACAGGGACAAAGAGGAGAGGAGAAAGCAAAAACAAAATTTTGGATGGTGGAAAGCACTGGGACAAGTGATAACTGAATTAGAAGACCCGAGGGTGTCAAATTGTATAGCAGTGGTTGGGAAGCTGAGAACAGCCCAATTTACACTGAAGAACTCCCAAAGTCTTAGGAACTGGTAACGAGGTTCCTCTTAAAGTGAGGTTGAAGGTTAGTGAAAATTAGCAGATTAGAGGAAAGTCCAGTTAAAAAGCTGTTAGATGAATGAATGAATGAATGAATGAACGAATGAAAATGGTATATCTATACAATGGAATACTGTTCAGCAATAAAAAAGTTCTGATTCATATTACAATATGTATGAACCTTGAAAACATTATGCTAAGTGAAAGAAGCCAGTCACAAAAGACCACATATGGTATTATTCTATTTATATGAAATGCCCAGAATAGACAGATTCATAGAAACAGAAAGAACAGTTGACTCTTGAACAACATAGATTTGAACTGCATGATTCCACCTATATGTGGATTTTCTTCTGCCTCTACCATTCCTGGGACAATAAAACCCAAACCCTCCTCTTTCTTTTCCTTCTCAGCCTTCTCAATGAGAAGACAATAAGAATGAATACCTTTATGATTATTCACTTCCATTTTATTTTATTCAATTTTTCATAGGTTATTGGGGTACAGGTGGTGTTTGGTTACATGAGCAAGTTCTTTACTGGTGATCTGTGAGATTTGGGTGCACCCATCACCCAAGCAGCATACACTGCACCCTATTTGTAGTTTTTTATCCCTCTTCCCCATCCCACCATTCCCCCCAAGTCCCCTGTTGTATTATTCTTATGCCTTTGCATCCTCATAACTTAGTTTGCACATATCAGTGAAAACATATGGTGTTTGGTTTTCCATTCCTGAATTACTTCACTTAGACTAATAGTCTCCGAGCTCATCCAGGTCACTGAGAATGCTGTTAATTCATTCCTTTTTATGGCTGAGTAGTATTCCATTGTATATATATACCACAGTTTATTTATCCACTCAATTGATGGGCATTTGGGTTGGTTCCATGATTTTGCAATTGCGAATTGTGCTGCTATAAACATGCATGTACAAGTATCTTTTTCATATAATGAATCCTTTTCCTCTGGGTAGATATCCAGTACTGGGATTGCTGGATCAAATGGTAGTTCTACTTTTAGTTCTTTAAGGGATCTCTATTCTGTTTTCCATAGTGGCTATACTAGTTTACATTCCCACCAGCAGTGTAGAAGTGTTGTCTGATCACCGCATCCACGCCAACATCTACTGTTTTTTGATTTTTTTGATTATGGCCATTCTTGTAGGAGTAAGGTGGTATTGCATTGTGGTTTTCATTTGCATTTCCCTGATCATTAGTGATGTTGAACATTTTTTCATATGTTTTTTGGCCATTTGTATATCTTCTTTTGAGAATTGTCTATTCATATCCTTAGCCCACTTTTTCATGGGATTGTTTGTTTTTTCTTGCTGATTTGATTGAATTCATTGTAGATTCTGGATATTAGTCCTTTATCAGATGTATAGATTGTGAAGATTTTCTCCTACTCTGTGGGTTGTCTGTTTACTCTGCTGACTGTTCCTTTTGCCATACAAAAGCTCTTTAGTTTAATTAGGTCTCAGCTATTTATCTTTATTTTTATTTCATTTGCTTTTGGGTTCTTGGTCATCAAGTCCTTGCCTAATGTCTAGAAGGGTTTTTCCAATGTTCTCTTCTAGAATTTTTATAGTTTCAGGTCTTAGATTTAAGTCCTTAATCCATCTTGAGTTGATTTTTGTATAAGCTGAGAGATGAGGATCCAGTTTCATTCTCCTACATGTGGCTAGCCAATTATTCCAGCACCATTTGTTGAAAAGGGCGTCCTTTCCTCATTTTATGTTTTGTTGTTGTTGTTGTTGTTTGTTTGTTTGTTTTGAGACGGAGTCTTGCTCTGTCGCCCAGGCTGGAGTGCAGTGATGTGATCTCAGCTCACTGCAAGCTCCGCCTCCCGGTTCACGCCATTCTCCTACCTCAGCCTCCTGAGTAACTGGGACTACAGGCGCCAGCCACCACGCCCAGATAATTTTTTGTATATTTAGTAGAGACACGGTTTCACCATGTTAGCCAGGATGGTCTCGATCTCCTGACCTCATGATCCACTCACCTCAGCCTCCCAAAGTGCTGGGATTACAGGCGTGAGCCACCGGGCCCAGCCTCCTCACTTTATGTTTTTGTTTGCTTTGTCAAAGATCAGTTGGCTGTAGGTATTTGGGTTTCTTTCTGGGTTCTCTATTCTGTTCCATTGATCTGTGTGCCTATTTTTATACTAGTACCATGCTCTTGTGGTGACTATGGCCTTATAGTATAGTTTGAAATCATGTAGTGTGATGCCTCTAGATTTGCTTTTTGTTTAGTCTTGCATTGGCTATGCAGGTTCTTTTTTGGTTCCATATGAATTTTAGAGTTTTTTTTTCTAATTCTGTGAAGAATGATGGTGGTATTTTGATGGGGATTGTGTTGAATTTGTAGACTGCTTTTGGCAGTATGGTCATTTTCACAATATTGATTATACCCAACCATGAGCATGGGATGTGTTTCCATTTGTTTGTGTCATCTATGATTTCTTTCAGCAGTGTTTTGTAGTTTTCCTCGTAGAGGTCTTTTGCCTCCTTGATTAGATATATTCCTAAGTATTTTAATTTTTTGCAGCTATTATAATGGATATTGAGTTCTTGACTTGATTCTCTGTTTGGTTGCTGTTGGCGTATAGAAGAGCTACTGATTTGTGTACATTAATCTTGTATCCAGAAACTGTTGAATTCTTTCATCAGTTCTAGGAGCTTTCTGAAGGAGTCTTTAGGGTTTCTGAGGTAAATGATCATAGCATCAGCAAACAATGACAGTTTGACTTCCTCTTTACTGATTTGGATGCCCTTTATTTCTTTCTTGTCTAATTGCTCTGGCCAGGACTTCTAGTACTACGTTGAAGAGGAGTGGTGAGACTGGGCATCCTTGTCTTGTTCCAGTTCCCAGAGGGAATGCTTTCAACTTTTCCCCATTCAGTATTATGTTGGCTGTGGGTTTGTCATAGATAACTTTTATTACATTTAGGTAATGTAAATGTAATAAAATTGTATGCCAATTGCATGCCAATTGTAATAAAATTGGTATCCCTTGTATGCCAATTTTGCTGAGAGTTTTAATCATAAAGGGATGCTTGGATTTTGTCAAATGCTTCTTCTGCATCTATTGAGATGATCATGTGACTTTTGTTTTTAATTCTGTTTATGTAGTATATCACATTTATTGACTTGCATATGTTATATGCCCTGCCTGCATCCCCGGTATAAAACCCACTTGGTCATGGTGGATTACCTTTTTGATATGTTGCTGGATTCAATTAGCTAGTATTTTGTTAAGGATTCTAGCATGTACGTTCATCAGGGATATAGGTCTGTAGCATTCTTTTTTGGTTATGTCCTTTCCTGGTTTTGGTATTAGGGTGATGCTGGCTGCATAGAATGAATTAGGGAGGGTTCCTTCTTTCTCCATCTTGTGGAAGAGTGTCAAAAGGATTGGTACCAATTCCTCTTTGAATGTCTGGTAGAATTCTGCTGTGAATCCATCTGGTCCTGGACTTTTTTTTGTTGGTAATTTTTAAATTACCATTTCAATCTTGCTGCTTGTTATTTGTCGTTTGGGATATCTAATTCTTCCTGATTTAAGCTTAGGAGTGTTGTATTTTTCCAGAAATTCATCCACCTCTTCTAGGTTTTCTTTTTCTTTTTTCTTTTTCTTTTCTTGAGATAGAGTCTCGCTCTGTCACCCAGACTGGAGTGCAGTGGCATGATCTCAGTTTACTGCAACCTCCACCTCCCGGGTTCAAGCGATTCTCCTGCCTCAGCCTCCTGAGTAGCTGGGACTATAGGCATGTGCCACCACGCCTGGCTAACTTTTGTATTTTTAGTAGAGACAGGGTTTCACCATATTAGCCAGGCTGGTCTCAAACTCCTGATTTGATCTCAAACTCGTGATCCACCCACCTCAGCCTCCCAAAGTGCTGAGATTACAGGTGTGAGCCACCGCACCCAGCCTCTTCTAGGTTTTCTAGTTTATGTGCATAAAGGTGTTCATAGTAGCCTTGAATGATCCTTTGTATTTCAGTGGTGTCAGTTGTAACATCTCCCATTTCATTTCTTATTGAGGTTATTTGGATTTCTCTCTTCTTTTCTTGGTTTATCTTGCTAATGGTCTATCAGTTTTATTTATCTTTTCAAAGAACCAGCTTTTTTGTTTAATTTTTTGTTTGTTTGTTTGTCTTTTGTTTGTTTCAATTTCATTAGGTTCTGCTCTGATCTTGGTTATTTCCTTTCTTCTGCTGGGTTTGGGTTTGGTTTGTTCTTGTTTCTCTAGTTCCTTGAGGTATGACCTTAGAATGTCAATTTGTGCTCTTTCAGTCTTTTTGATGTAAATGTGTAGGGCTATGAACTTTCCTCTTAGCACCGCCTTTGCTGTATCCCAGGGGTTTTGATAGGTTTTGTCATTATTGTCATTCAGTTGAAAGACTTTTTAAAATTTCCTTCTTGATTTCGTTTTTGACCCAATGCTCATTCAGGAGCAGGTTATTTAATTTCCATGTATTTGCATGGTTTTGAAGGTTCCTTTTGAAATTGATTTCCAGTTCTATTCCACTGTGGTCCGAGAGAATGCTTGATATAATTTCAATTTTCTTAAATGTATTGAGGCTCATTTTGTGGCCTATCATATGGTCTATCTTGGAGAAAGTTCCATGTGCTGTTGAATAGAATGTGTATTCTGCAGTTGTTGGATGAAATGTTCTCTATATATCTGTGAAGTCCATTTGTTCCAAGGTATAGTTTAAATCCATTGTTTCTTTGTTGACTTTCTGTCTTGACGACCTGTCTAGTGCTGTCAGTGGAGTATTGAAGTCCCCCACTATTACTGTGTTGCTGTCTGTCTCATTTCTTATGTCTAGTAGTAACTGTTTTATAAATTTGGGAGCTCCAGTGTTAGATGCATATATGTTTAGGATTGTGATATTTTCCTGTTGGACAAGGCCTTTTACCATTATATAATGTCCCTCTTTGTCTTTTTTAACTGCTGTTGCTTTAAAGTTTGTTTTGTCTTATATAAGAATAGCTATCCCTGCTCACTTTTGGTGTCCATTTGCATGAAATGCATTTTTCCACCTGTTTATGTAAGTCCTTATGTGTTAGGCGAGTCTCTTGAAGGCAGCAGATGGTTGGTGAGTTCTTATCCATTCTGCAGTTCTATATCGTTTAAGTGGGGCATTTAGGTAATATCTTGTCATATTACCAGAGTTGGTTTTCTGGTTCCTTCTCACTTGGGTAGGCTCTGTCAGAGGGAAGGTCTAGGGCTAAAGGCTCTCGTTCAGATTCTTTTGTCCCATGAGGTGTTCCCTTGATGTAGTACTCTCCCCCTTTTCCTATGTATGTGACTTTCTGAGAGCCGAGCTGCAGTGATTGTTGTCTCTCTTCTGGGTCTAGCCACCCAGCAAGTCTACCAGGCTTTGGGCTGGTACTGGGGGTTGTCTGCACAGAGTCCTGTGATGTGAACCATCTATGGGTCTCTCAGCCGTGGATTCCAGCGCCTGTTCCAGTGCAGGTGGAGGGTGCCAGGGGGTGAAATGGACTCTGTGAGAGTTCTTAGCTTTGGTGGTTTATTGCTCTATTTTTGTGCTGGTTGGCCTCCTGCCAGGAGATGGTGCTTTCCAGAGAGCATCAGCTGTGGTAACATGGAGAGGAACTGGTGGTGGGCCCTAGAACTCCCAAGAGTATATGCCCTACCAAGGTGGGTAGGGAAGGACCATCAGGTAGGGGAAGGGCTAGGTGTGTCTGAGTTCAGACTCTCCTTGGGCGGGTCTTGCTGCGGCTGCTGTGGGAGAGTGGGGTGAGGTTCCCAGGTCACTGGAGTTGTGTGCCTAGGATGATTATGGCTGCCTCTTCTGAGTCATGCAGGTTGTCAGGAAAGTGAGGGAAAGCTGTCAGTCACAGGCCTCACCCAGCTCCTACACAATCTGAAGGGCCGTTCTCACTCCTACTGGGCCCCTGCTAACAGCACCAAGTCTGTTTCCAGGCAGTGGGCAAGCAGGGCTGAGAACTTGCCCCAGGCTACCTGCCTCCTGGCTGTGAAAGAAAAAGGCTTTAGTTCTTCCCCTGCCTGTGGAGTCTGCATGCTGGATTCCCCCCTCCCCCACCCAAGTTCCGGCCAGGAGGCTTCTCACCTGCTTCAAATTGTTAACAAAGTTCAACTGGAGACTTTCTTCTCCCTGCAGTGTTTTCCGCATGCCTCTAGCCACCCTCCCAAAGATCCCTGTGGTGCCAGGCAGGAATGGGCTGCTTGGGGACCCAGCAAGCTCCCAGGGCCTTTCCTCCTGCTTCCTCTACCTCTATATTTTGCTTGACTCTAAATTGACTTAGCTTCAGGTAAGGTCAAAAACGTCTCCTGCAAACTAGACCTTCAGTTTCCCCAATGGGGGTATGTGCCTCAGGGGTGGAAGATCTCCCTTTCCCACTTCCACACTTTTGGCACTCACAATATTTGGGGTGTCTCCTGGGTCCTGCAGGAGCAGTTCACTTCCTTCAAAGGGTCTGTGGGTCCTCTTGGGATTCCTGGTTTATTCCTGCAGTTGTTCTGGAGCTAAAATTCATGATGTTAGCCTCCGCATGCTGCTCTATCCATCCAAGTCAGAGCTGCAATCTAGTTCTGCCTGTCACTTGCCATGATGATCCCTTTATTTTGATTCACTTCCGCTTAATGAATAGTAAATATATTTTATCTTCCTTATGATTTTCTTAATAAAATTTTATTTTCCCTACTTACTGTATTGTAAGAGGATATTATATAACACATATATGTTAATTGATTGTTTGTTATCAGTAAGGCTTCCAGTCAACAGTAGGCTGTTAGTAGTTAAATTTGGGAGGAGTCCAAAGTTATACATAGAGTTGCAGCTTCACAAGAGGTCAGTGCCCTTAAGCCCCATGTTGCTCCAGGGTCAACTGTAGATTAATGGTTGCCTGGGACTGGGAGAGGGAAGAATGATGAGTTTCTTCTAATGAGTATGGGTTTCCTTTTGGAGATAAAAAAATTCTAAAATTGATTGTGGTGATGGGTGCAAAACCCTGAATATACTAAAAACGATTAAATTAAACAATTGATTATTTTTTTAAATAAGAAAACGCTAAACCCATCAAAAAATGAGCCAAAAGTCTGGGTGTGGTGGCTCACGCCCGTAATCCCAGCACTTTGGGAGGCCAAGGCAGGTGGATCACCAGAGGTCAGGAGTTTGAGACCAGCCTGACCAGCATGGTGAAACCCTGCCTCTACTAAAAAAAAGAAAAAGAAAAACAAACAAACAAAATGAAACACACACACACACACACACACACACACAAAATTACCTGGGCATGGTGGCACATGTCTACAATTCCAGCTACTTGGGAGGCCGAGGCAGGAGAATCACTTGAACCCGGGAGGTGGAAGTTGAAGTGAGCTGAGATCAAGCCGTTGCACTCCAGCCTGGGCAACAAGAATGAAACTCTGTCTCAAAAAAAAAAAAAAAAATGAACCAAAGATCTTAACAAACACCTCACCATAGAAGATACACAGATGGCAAATAAGCATATGAAAAGATGCTCAACATCATATCTCATCAGGGAAATGTAAATTTAAACAGCGAGACACCACTACACACCTATTAGAATGGCTCAAAACCCAGAACACTGACAACACCAAATGCTGATGAGGATGTGGAGCAACAGGAATGCTTACTCTTTGCTGGTGGGAATGCAAAATGTTTCAGCCACTTTGAAAGACAGTTTGGCAGTTTCTTACAAAATGCAACATATTCTTAACATACAGTCCAGCACTCACATTCCTTGGTATTTACCCAAGTGAGTTAAAAAAATTATGTCCACACAAAACCTGCACACAGGTGTTGATTTATTCATAGTTGCCAAAATTCAGAGGCAACCAAATGTCATTTGGTAGGTGAATGGATAAATAAACTGGTACATCCAGACAATGGGATATTATTCAGCACTGGAAGGAAATGAGATAACAAACTGGGAAAAGACAGAGGAAAGTTAAGTGCATGTTACTAAGTGAAAGAAGCCAATCTGAAAGGCTATAGGCTAACTCTAACAATATGACATTTTGGAAAAGGCAAAACTATGGAGACAGTAAAAAATAATTGATCATTGTGGGGGAGGGAGGGATAAAACACAGAACACGGAGGATTTTTAGGGCAGTGAAACTGCTCTGTATGACACTATAATGGTGGATGTCATCATACATTTTTTTCAAACCCATAGAAAGTAAGATACCAAGAGTGAACCCTAATGTAAACTCTGGACTTTGTGTCATAGTGATGTGTCAATGTAGGTTCGTCAGTTATAAGAAATGTACCAATCTGGTGGAAGATGTTGATAGTAGGAAAGGATATGCATGTGCAGGGATAGAAGATATATGGGAACTCCGTATCTATTCAGTGTTTTTTTTTTTTTTGAGATAGGATCTCACTCTGTCACTCAGGCTGAAGTGCAGTGGCTCAATCACAGCTTACTGCAGCCTTGACATCCTGGGCTCAAGTGATCCTCCTGCCTCAGCCTCCCAAGTAGCTGGGATCACAGGCACGTGCCACCATGCCCAGCTAATTTTTTTGATTTTTAGTAGAGATGGGATCTTGCTATGCTGCCTAGGCTGGTCTTAAATTCCTAGGGTCCAGTGATTCACCTGCCTCGGCCTCCTAAAGTGTTGGGATTACAGGCGTGAGCCACCGTGCCTGGCCTCCATTCATTTTTGCTATGAACCTAAACTGCTCTAAAAAGTAAAGCCTATTTAAGAAAATTAACTAAATGAAAGAGAAAAGGGAGATGATATAGCCCCTGCCCTAATGGAGTATACTTACTAGTATGTATTATTCTTGAAAAGAAAAAATATCCATAAATTTTTTAAAACATTTTTAAAAGTTGATTCTAAAACTCATTGCACTGGGTGAGGGCATACCAGACAAGCAGTCTCCTTACAAAACAGTGCCCAATACACCCTGTTCCTGCCCAGGTACACTACAGGGGACCCTTATAGTGCTGTGCCCTTCATCTAGTTAACTGAGAGTAGGGATGGCTTTGAGAGCATCCAACTATATAGAATAAAAAGGGTCTTTGCACTGGAGGCTCTTAAGAGAAGTCAAGCACAAATCCATTGTTTTATAAATGAAAATACTGGAGCTCAGAGAAATTAACTAAAGGTAGAAAGACTTCAGTGGTAGAATGTGTTTTTGATGCATTATCTCACAAAAACCTTAAGAAGTTGGTGATATTAATGTCCCTGATTTAGAGAGGAAGGAAATGAGAGGCTAAGAAATTTGTTCACGTTTCCACAGCTATTTAAGTGACAGAATCAACTGTAACTCCAGAGCATATTATCTGACCTCTATGCTAGAGTTCTCCTTGAGCACTTCTTTTCACAAAATGAATCTACTTGGTGATTGTATTATTACTTGATCATTTGTTTTGAATTTTAGTCCTTGGAGAAGTTCATTGTTTTCTTTGGTTTGTTTTCTAGGATTCCTTTTCAGAACAAATCATTCTACTTCATAGTGCTATAACAGTCCTCTCATTAAAGGAACTATAATTTTTTTTCTATCACAGCATTCTAAAGCTTCAATGCCAACAGCTGCTCCAACCACCCCTTTATACATGTCCCAAATGTATAACCTAAAAGGACTTATGTGAAAATCTGAAGTTTCATTCATTTGTTTATTTATTACTTCATTCAGCAAATGTTTATTGAGCACTTGTTGTAAGATAGGCCTTGGGTATACAATGAATATAACAGACATGATCCTTGCAGCGATGGAGCCTGTAGTCTAAGGGAGGAAGATAGACATTAAAAAAGCACAATCAATACTTAGAATTATAAGCCACATCAAGCGCTATGAGGAAAATAAATGGAAAACCATAAGAGACTACAAGAGAGTACTGGATTTTGATTGGGAGACCAAGAAAGGCCTCTTTGAAAAAATGATGAGCCAAGGCCATCAGGATGAGTAAGTGTCAGAAAGGCGAGGTTTAGGTGGAAGGTTGTAGGGTGGGGCACATGCAGCATTTCAGGAAAATGAATTGCATATGTGAAAGATCCAAGACAAGATGGTGTTTGCATGGTTAAGAACCGAAAACAACTTAATGTGGCTAGAGCGTAGTAAGTGAGGAGCGTGGTAGGAGATGAGTTTGGAGATTTAAACTTAAATCTGATCATGCAGATGCTTGCAGTCCATATAAGGACTTCTCCTTATATGAGATGAGGGAAATGGGCTTCTCTACTCTCTGGTCCCACCAGAAAATTTTCAGAACATTTTTCACGAAAATAAATTCTCTTCAGAGGAACCAGGTGGGTATCTGAACTTCCTTTGAAGTAGGCGTTTGCCTTTACCACAGGACACTCGGAAGTCTGAACCTTTTAGTCACTAACCGTATAAGGATCCTTATCAGGCTTAAACTATGTTTTAAAGATCTCTCTGGCCACCATAGTGAGTATAAGAGGGAGGGGCAGGAAAAGAGGATGGGATAGTGTGTAGCAATTGAGTTGCAGTAGTCCATTTGAGAGAGAATAAGGACTTGGAGATGGAGAAATAGGAGAAGACTTGAGAAATATTTTGAAAGTGGAATCAGTAGTGTTTGGTAATGGGCTGGCTGTTATAAGCAAAGGAGAGGGCATTTGAAAAGATGACTCCTAGGTTTGTGGCTTTAGCAAATGAACAGATGGTAGTAATATATATTTAGATAAGGAAGATGGGAGGAGGAAGATCAAGAGTTCAGGTTTGGACAAGTTAAATTTGAGTTGCCTGTGAGATATGTGAGTAGGCAGTTGGCTATATAAGCCTGGAGATCAGAAAACAAAGGTCTGGACCAGAGATTAAAATGTGGGCATTAACAGCATTTTGGTGATATTTAAAGCCACAGGACTGGTCTGGGCGCAGTGGCTCACTCCTGTAATCCCAACACTTTGGGAGGCTGAGATGGGCAGATTACTTGTGGTCAGAAGTTCAAGACCAGCCTAGCCAACAGGGAAAAACTCCATCTCTACTAAAAATACAAAAATCATCTGGGCATGGTGGCTCACGCCTGTAATCCCAGCCACTCGGCAGGCTGAGGCAGGAGAATCACTTCGACCCAGGAGGTGGAGGTTGCAGTGAGCCAAGATCACACCACTGTACTCCAGCCTGGGCGGCAGAGCATGACTCTGTCTCAAAAAAAAAATAACATAAAATGAAATAAAAATAAAACTACAGGACTGAATGAGATTACTTGGGGGAAAGTGTAGAGAGAAGAAAGAAACAGGCTCCAGAAGGAGTGCCGAGTGGTCTCTAATACATGGAGACAGAGGAGAGGAGATAGGGTTAGCTGTGAGACTTAGATTAGCCTGGACATAGGAGAAAGGAGAGGACGGCATGGTGACAAAAAGACCAAGGGGAGAGTGTTTCAATAAAGGTGCAAGCAACTATGCCTGATGCTTCTGAGAGGTTAAAGTGAGGTTGGGAACGTGTCTACTGTATTTGGTATTGTTGCAGTAGTGTGCTGAAACTGACTCCCATCAGTGCAGAGAATCTATTGGGCATCTTTTCCCAATTCTGTGTTTAGTGATGACACATTGGTAGTCATGGTGGGAGTATTTCCACTACGGAAGCTAGCAACCACTTCTATGGTTTTTGTTTTGTTTTGTTTTTGGCGAGGTGGTTGTAAACATGTACCAGCATGCCACTGACAATATGACTCAATTTGTAATAAGCTGAAGAGAGAAATGGCCTTCTCTGCTCTCTGCTCTCATCAGAAAGTTTTCATGAAAATAAATTATCCTCAGAGGAACCAGCTGGGTGTCTGAACTTCCTTTGAAGTGGGCTTCTACCTTTGCCACAGGACTCTCTAAAGGCTTAGCCTTTTAGTCACTGACCTTCACAAATTTGATGCAGACCAACAGGAAAAAGAAACTCAATGTGGTCATATGAAGAATTCCTTCCAACTCTGAGATGCTGTAATTCTGTGTTGGCTGCAAGAAATTCCAGGAAGCACAAGCAGTAAACCACATTTCATTTACTCCTGGGCTTATTTACTTGGTAAAAATAATCATTAGAAAATTCCAGAATCCAGGGGTTAAGAGATGACATTTTCCACATCTTTTTTATTTTTGAAAAATGTCTACTATTTTATTAAAAAAAAAAAAAGTAGATAAAAAAATTAACTGTGGCTGGGCACAGTGGCTCATGCTTGTAATCTCAGCACTTTGGGAGGCTGAGGCAGGCACATCACTTGAGGCCAGGAGTTCGAGACCAGCCTTGCCAACATGGCAAAACCCCGTCTTTACTGAAAATACAAAAATTAGTTGGCCGTGGTGGCACACGCCTGTAATCTCAGCTACTCGAGAGGCTGAGGCAGAAGAATCGCTTAAACTCAAGATTGCACCTCTGCCCTGAAGCCTGGGCAACAGAGTGAGATTATGTCCCCCCAAAAAATATTAATTGAAAGGTGGAAAGTTTTATATTTTCAATACTATGATAACTGAATTAGATCATTTAATAATCAAGATAATTAATCACTAGGTAATAGGTGTTAAGATAAAATCATTAAAATAATTGTGCTTTTGACATTACTTTAGTTGTGGCATATAGCCACAGTCTAAATCCTCCTGTCATCCAAAGGTGAACTACAGATTGAACTGAATTTCTTGCAAAGTCTTCAATTTACTGAAGAAGTCAGCATGCAAACCTAGTCTATATAGCTCCAAAAGTTTGTTCTTTGACACATCTTTACTCTGAACACTTAGCAATGATAAAGTTTATCAAGCTTAAAAATTAAATAAACACATCGGTGGCTCAGATTTGGAACAGAAATGCAAAGCTGTGAGCTGAGCAGAAGCCACTTGCTTATGGGGCTATGGATCTGGAATCAGGCAATATTAGCTATAGTTTGGCTCTTCCCAAGTAAATTAAAATAAAAGAGTTCCATGCCAAGATGGGAGGCTGAAAGCCAGACTCACTACTTGAAGCCAGAGGGAAGGCAGGCTTCTCCTACTCCAGAAAGGAAGCAGAAATGGAAGCTGTTTCTGCCTGGAGCTACAGCTTTTAGCAAACTGTGGACTTATGCAAGAGGGAGGACACAGCTATAACCCTGTGACTAGGAAAAGAGGCAGTCTGTTTAGTGCCTAAATCTGTGCTGTCAATATGACTGTGGGCTGGATCTTGGAATAACCATTAGTAAATCTGGGTCTGAACTGGGGCCCCAGGGAGCCAAGTACAAAATGAAGGGATTCACAAAGCCACTGGACAGGGAGGAGAAAGCACAGTGGGATTAGAGGACAAAAGAGAAAGAGAGAGACAGAGAACACAAGCCTAGAGTCAAAATGAGTCCTCAACCAAAATCCAATGCTTAGAAAGCAAAAAAAAAAAAAAAAAAAAAAAAGACATAAATTTTCTCCTGTTGAAATTAATTTTCTAGAACAATCTGGAAAAAGGTTTAAATATGCTTACAATGTGCAAAGAGATATGCAGGAATAACTTCTTTTTTTAAAAAAAAAAAGCAAGACATTACACAAAAAATGCCAACATAAATGAAATCAGAATGGGGGTATAGTGAAAAGAACAACTAGAAATCTTGGAAATGAAAAATACACTCATTAAAACAAAAATACAATAGATGAGATAAGCTGTAGACTGGCAATAGTTAAAGACAAAATTACTAGATTGAAGACGATACTGAGGATTTTTGCCTAAGAAACAGGACAGAGAGACAAAGAGATAAAAAATGTGAGACAGCAATTAAGAGAGAAGGAGGATCAACTGATAGGCTTTGACAAATGTCCACTAGGAGTTTCAGAAAATGAGAATAAAAGACATGATGGATAAGTAATATTTAGGGAGAAAATAGCTAAAAATTTTCCACAGTTAAAGAAAGTGCTAAGCTGAGCACAGTGGCTCATGACGATAATCCCAGTGATTTGGGAGACTGAGGCAGGAGCACTGCTTGAGGCCAGGAATTTAAGAACAGCCTGGGCAACACAGTGAGACCCCATCTCTACAAAAAATAAAAAAAGTTAGCTGGGTGTTATGGCACCTGTCTACAGTTTCAGCTCAGAAAGCTGAGGCTAGAGGATGGCCTCGACCAGGAGGTCGAGGCTGCATTAGGCTATAATGGCACCACTACACTCCAGCTTTCGGCATCAGAGTGAGACCCTGTCAAAAAAAAAAAAAATACTAAGTGCAAGTGCAGCATGACAGAAATTCACACATCTTAGCCAGCAGACAATTAAGTAATGTCTTTACAGCTAAGGGCAAGTAAGTTAGAACCTAAAATTGTACATTAAAAAAGTTTATTCAACAGTGAGGGACGCTTAAAGACATTTTCAAAAATATAATGATTAAAGTGTTTCCACTCAGAGACCCTCATAACTAACAGGAAGGCATCTCAGCAAAAAGAAAAAGGAACAAAGGTTGATGAAAATGACTAACACAGAAATTGATAAACTAGATTAGTAAATTTAATTTCCTTATAAAAATTCAACATTTTTTTCATTTATTAAAAAGATGAACTAAAATTCTAGACAATAATTTTTAAAACGCTAAAGAGGGTAAAGGATGGGAAAATAGGATGAAGAGTATTCAAAGGGAAGTTAATATATGCTAAGATCAATATCATATCAGGAAAAAGAAGAGGAATATTTAATAATTTAGATGTTCTTAGAATATGGAATTATTAAATATGCAAGTCAACACTATAAGGGCAACTACTAAAATAAGTAAGATACCATGTCTGGCTCCTAAAGTAACAGCAGAAGAAAAAAGGAGTATAGAAAATGTTTTCAACACAAGAGAAGGAAGGAAAAGGGAAAAAATAAGCAAAGAATGATAAACATAAGATGAAAAAATAAGAAAGTTAAAAATAAGTTGAAACATTATCATTAGCCTCAGCAACCATAAACATATTAAACATTGACTTTCAAAAAGAGATTATCTGAATAATTTTTTTTTCCAGACAGTCTCATTCTGTCACACAGGTTGGAGTGCAATGGTATGATCTAGGCTCACTGCAAACTCCAGCCCACCAGGATCAAGCAATTCTTCTGCCTCAGCCTCCCAAGTAGCTGGGATTACAGGCACAGCCCACCACGCCCGGCTAATTTTTGTGTTTTTAGTACAGATAGGGTTTCACTACGTTGGTCAGGCTGGTCTCAAACTCCTGACCTCAAGTGATTCACCTGCCTTGGCCTCCCAAAGTGAGAATGAATTTTTTAAAACCCCAAATCAGGCCGGGCGTGGTGGCTAACACCTATAATCCCAACACTTTGGGAGGACGAGGTGGGCAGATCACCTAAGGTCAGGAGTTCAAGATCAGAGACCAGCCTGGTCAACATATTGAAACTCCGTCTCTACTAAAAATACAAAAATCAGCTGAGTATGGTGGTGCACACCTGTGGTCCCAGCTACTTGGGAGGTTGAGGCAGGAGAATTGCATGACCCTGGGAGGCAGAGGTTGCAGTGAGCCGAGAGTGAAACATCATCTCAAAAAAACAGAAAAAAAATTGCACTGAATACACCTAACTTACCAAACATCACAGCTTAGCCTAGCCTAAGTTAAATGTGCTCAGAACACATTAGCCTACCATTGGACAAAGTCATCGAATACAAAGCCTATTTTTCAATATCTCATGTAATTCATTGAATACTGCACTGAAAGTGAAAAATTGAATGGTTGCATGGTTACTTGAAGTATAGTTTCTACTGAATTGCTTTTAAAGCATTGTATAGTTGAAAAGTTGTAAGTTGAACCATCATTATCAGTACAGTCAGGGCCATGCTCTCCCTGAAGGTGCTAGGAAAGGAATTACTCGATGCCTCTCTTACAGCTTCTGGCAGCTTCAGATGTTCCTCGGCTTGTAGGTGCAACACTCCAAGCCTGTCTTTACGTGGTGTTTTCCCTGTGTGTCTTCACATCATCTTCCTCTGTGTCTATGTCTGTGTCCATATTTCCCTCTTCTTTTAAGGACAACAGTCTTGTTGCATTAGAGGCCCACCCTACTCCACTATGACCTCATCTGAACTTAACTAATTGCATCTGCAATGACCCTGTTGCCAAATAAAGTCACTTTCTGAAGTACAGGGGATTGAAACTTCAACCTGTCTTTGGGCAGGGGACACAATTTGATGCATAACAGAAGGCATCAGTAAAAATAAGGGCAGAAAAGACTGAAATAGAAACCAAAGTCATAAAATAGAGTAAATAAATACAAATGAAAGTTAGTTTTAAGAAAAAATCCAGTTTGATTACCCAATCTTTAATAAGACTGATAAACAAAAGAGCACAAATAAACTATATTACAAATCATAAAGAGATACAATCGCACCCACACATTTACAAAATCACAGATCATTGCAGTATAAAAAAGAATACTTATTTACTTATTTATTATTTTTTGAGATGGAGTCTCATTCTGTTACCCAGGCTGGGTGCAGTGGTGCCATCATAACTCACTGAAGCCTCGAACTCCCGGGCTCAAGCAATCTACTTGCCTCAGTCTCCCAAGGAGCTGAAACTACAGGCATGTACCAGCATGCCTGGTCAATTTTTTAAAGTGTTTTTGGAGAGATAGGATGGGGGACAGGTCTTACTATGTTGCCCCGGCTGGTCTTGAACTCCTGACCTCAAGCCATCCTTCCACTTCAGCCTCTCAAAGTTCTGGGATTATGGATGTATGCCATCAGGCCTAACCCATATTTATTTTTAAAGCAAATTCTACATATCTTGGAGGGAATAGCACTTGAGACTATTTTAAAAACTTGGATGGGTAGGTGATCACATATCTCTATTTATAATAGCTATGTGTCTTCCCTTAGCTATATTGGATTTTTGTTGTTGTTGTTTTTGTTTTGAGACAGAGTCTGACTCTGTCACCCAGGCTGGAATGCAGTGGCATGTTCTCGGCTAACTGCAACCTCTGCCTCCCGGGTTCAAGCGATTCTCCTGCTTCAGCCTCCCATATAGCTGGGATTACAGGCACCCGCCACCACGCCCGGCTAATTTTTGTAATTTTAGTAGAAATGGAGTTTCACCGTGTTGGCCAGGCTAGTCTCAAACTCCTGACCTCAGGTGATCTGTCCGCCTCACCCTCCCAAAGTGCTGGGATTACAGGCATGAGTCACTGCACCCGGCTATATTGGATCTTATTTTCAGGATTTTAGAGAAAAAAAAGGAAGAACTGAGAAATGTGCCCTTAGCTAGTAGGAAGCTGTGGGGTTAGAAAAACAATTACTAGGAACTTTTAATTCTAACCATTAAGTAAATATTTTAGTATATTTGAACACACAGAGCATATATTTTTACCTACTCAAATGTTTCTATGTGGATATGAAAATATATACACAAGAAAATGATAATGGATCTACTGACATATGCTTTGGTACAGCTGCAAAACGCAAATATTTCTCTATGTATATTCATGTTCGCTCCAGAGATAAAGATCGACAAACCTGCTGAGCTGGTATTTTACTTATGCACTATTTTTCTGTCTGCTTTAAGGGACTCCACATTCCACATACGATCTACATTTCATTTTAACTCCCATGTTCTTGGCTTCACTCTTTTCATGTCAGCTTTATCCTTTTAACCACCTGTTTGATAGTGATTTCTCAGCTTCAAATTCTAACTTGCTTTTCTTCCTCCTCAGAAATGTCCTGTAGTTTTATTTATTGTTTCCTGAAGTGTGGCACTTGCTCATAATTTCATGAATGACAGCCTTTTCCCAAAGGGAAGCAAAATAGTAGTTATTCTCCAGCTCCACTTAACAACCATATTTAAATGCAAATACAATCACTTCCATTCTATCTGCTTTGCTTCTCGTATCTGATCTAAACTATCAAGACATTAACAAAATCTAGCTTTTGTTTTTTGTGATGATGACTTTTCATTTTTATATACACATTTTTTGGGTTGTTCAAGAATTACATAGTGCCCCGGTACAAGTTATGAGATAGTTGTACTATGGCTACACTTCATTATTAAGTAGACTATTTGATTTCCTCTGCACGTATCTATCTATCCCTGTGCTTTTGCTTTTATTGGTCTCCCTGCCTGAAAATTTAGTACTTCTTTGCTTCTGTTACCCAATTGATAAAGAGAGTGAGGCCTGGAGCCTGACTTACCTAAGATCACACAGTTAATTAGGACTAACGGAGCCTAGAGATAATCTCTGGACTCCTGGTCCCCTGGGATTTTTCCACCGCACCCCACTGCTTTCTTCAAGGTTTAATTCAAATAATGCTCATCTAAGAAGTCGTCTTGAAACCTTCAAACAGAAGTAATCTGTCCTTTCTTTCAACAGCTGCATGATTTAATTGCAGCCCCTCAGATGCTTATCACTTTATTTATTTGTTTGTTTGTTTATTTTTGAGACGGAATTTCGGTTTTTTTGCCCATGCTGAAGTGCAATGGCGCGATCTCAGCTCCCTGCAACCTGTGCTTCCTGGGTTCAAGCGATTCTCCTGCCTCAGTCTCCTGAATAGCTGGGATTACAGGCATGTGCTACTATGCCCAACTAATTTTGTATTTTTAGTAGAGACAGGGTTGCTTATCACTTTTTATTTTGCACTATTGTTATTCATGTACAGGCCTTTATTTCCTCTCTTCATGTCCAGTTATTTGAGGCTTGAACCTGCTTTACTTTTGTGTCTCTCATATCACCTAGCCTTCTTGTATTAACAGGTGCTCAATGTATATTTGTTAAATTAATTAGACCCGTTTCTCATTTTGCACAACTTGTGGTCATGGAAATCACATATAAGCCAGACACCCCAGCATGCCATTTGGCTTGGGGAATTCTTTTGAGCCATGCCTTTCTGCCTCTTGCTGAACACTTCTGTGGTTCTAGAACTCCATTGTCTAAGAGAACTTTCTGTAATGATGGAAATGTTTTATATCTGCACTATCCAATATGGTACCACTAGCCACATATGGTGATTGGCCACTTACATGTGCCTAGTGAGACCGAAGAAGTAAAATTTTAATTTTATTGAACTTTAATTAATTTATATTTAAATAGCCACATATGACTAACAGCTGCCATATTGTACAGCATGGTTTTAGGCACCCCATTTTGATAAATTCACTTGTCTTGTCCCATTCAACTTGGTTACATAATTCTAGATGACCTGCTTAGTGAGAAATGACATTGTTGTCCTCCAGGCTCCAGCCTTCAAGATTCCATGTTTTACAGTCCTCTTTCCCCACTTTTGTCCTCAGGAGAAAGGTGAGATTCTAAAGATTTTCCTAAGCACTCTGATCTCCACCCATCTTTCTTGCTCAGAATCTGACTCTGTTGGTAAAGCACAGGGGTATAAATGTATAATGCCTAGGTGTACGGTGTTTGCTGCTATTTCTTAGATTTTCCTAAACAGATTATAAACTTCTTGAATGTAAGGACTATGCATTCCATATCTTCTGGATCCTCCCTGTTGCTGATTCCACTGCCAGTTATATTGTAAATGTTCTATAAATATTAATCAATTGATTGATTAAAGGTGGAAAAATGGGCTGGGAGCAGTGGCTCACACCTATAATCCCAGCACTTTGGAAGGCCAAGGTGGGTGGGTCACTTGAGGTCAGGATTTCTAGATCAGCCTGGGCAGCATAATGAAATCCAGTCTCTACAAAATTTTTTTAAAAAGTTAACCGGGCATTATGGTGTGTGCCTGTAATCCCTGCTGCTTGGGAGGCTGAGGTTGAGCCCTGAAGGTTGAGGCTGCAGTGAGCTGTGATAGCGCTACTGCATTCCAGCCTAGGTTATAGAGTGAGACCCCGTTTCAAAAAAAAAAAAAAAAAAGGAATCTAGTATGAGCAAGAAAGGACAGTATCTGAGAAATAGGGAGGGGGTTGTCAAAATCTCAAGATTTACTTAGCACCTTACAGACTAAAGGACTTTTAGAATTATTTCACTTATTCCCATAATTGTTTCACAAATGCCCTTTTGTATTATTTAGTATTAGTCATCTAAGGAACTCAATTTAAACAATTTTTCAGGCCGGGCGCGGTGGCTCAAGCCTGTAATCCCAGCACTTTGGGAGGCCGAGACGGGCGGATCACGAGGTCAGGAGATCGAGACCATCCTGGCTAACACGGTGAAACCCCATCTCTACTAAAAAATACAAAAAACTAGCCGGGTGAGGTGGCGGGCGCCTGTAGTCCCAGCTACTCAGGAGGCTGAGGCAGGAGAATGGCGTGAACCCGGGAGGCGGAGCTTGCAGTGAGCTGAGATCCGGCCACTACACTCCAGCCTGGGTGACAGCGAGACTCCGTCTCAAAAAAACAAACAAAAAAATAAATAAAATAAAATAAATAAAGACGGGGTCTCCCTATGTTGCCCAGGCTGATCTTAAACTCCTGGGCTCAAGCAATCCTCCCATCTCAGCCTCCCAAAGTTCTGAGATTACAGGTGTGAGCCACCACACCCAGCCTATCAAAGAAACTTTCTGATCATGTTTATGAACTTCATCGTAGATAACTTACTGGGAAATTGAGGAGTTGTTAGGTACCTAAAACAGCACATTTGGTGGAAGTAGGAAAGAATATGTCAGCATATTTGTTTAAAACCTTCTCAAGGTAGGCTCTTGAATGTATATAATGCCATCCTGCTTTTGTGGATGAGGTAATTAAAGCAAAGGTGTTAGTGTTGTGGAAAGTATTTTGATTTACTTTTCCTTCTTTCTTTAGCACCCAAATTACACTTTAGCAAGATTGAGCTCCTGTGGGCACCTAGCCTAAGGCAAAATTTCTGCTGACCACACCCTGTGTGAGACCACAGTCAGTCTTTTAGGGGCTCTGGCAGGAGGACTTAGTAAATTCACGATAGCTGCAAAGTTAAAAGGCCCAACCCTGGAATTCTCTGTCCTGTAGAGCAACACTGCCTTCCTGCCTGTGCGCCAACCTTTAGCTCACAGTGCCCAAAATATGAAAAGAAAATTAGGAGCCAGGAGGGAGTTGTCTTTGTGGGACAAGAATTTCAGCTGGCAGTAGCTAATATTTTTCCAGCTATTTTGACATGCATTATATAAGGGAACCAATTCCGAGACAAAACAAAAAATAAAATGCTTTTGACTCTCGAAGTGCAAACATAGGGTAAATTAGAGCTGACTTTTCTTTTTAACTTTTTATTTACAAGGGATGGATTTAAGTAATTTCTCTTTTTATTTATTTCCATAAAGTCGCAAATCTAGTATATTATTTCCCTTACTGTTTATTCATTTTTATTTCTGCTAATTTTCATATGTTTAAAATATGTTTTCAATAGGTTGACAATACTTATGGATCATATGCACACATGCTTATGTATAATAAATCACTTTTATGGGACCAATCAAATCTGGCATTCTTTGTAGCCCACAGTGGTTCACATTTTCAAGGCTTTTCACCCTGTTTTAAACTGCAACTTAACACTCACAAAATAGGTTGTTCAAAGGTAAAGGTTCTGCTTACAGGCACTTGCCTTTGACTAAATACATCTAGAGTAAGTCCTGAATAAAATGGAGGAAATAACCTCTGTCTCATCTCCATTTATATCAGGACTAATGAAGAAAATGCACTTCGTAGTCTGTACCAACGCTGCCCAGTGTAGAAATAACATAGGTTACATGAATATGGTAATTTTTTTTGTTTTGTTTTTGAAACAGTGTCTTGCTCTGTCGCCCAGGCTGGAGTGCAGTGGCGTGATCTCGGCTCACTGCAACCTCTGCCTCCCGGGTTCAAGTGATTCTCCTGTCTCAGCCTTCTGAGTAGCAGGGATTACAGTCGCCCGCCAACACGCCCGGCTAATTTTTGTATTCTTAGTACAGATGAGGTTTTGTCATGTTGGCCAGGCTGGTCTCAAACTCCTGGCCTCAAGTGATCCACCTGCCTCGGCCTCCCAAAGTGCAGGCATGCACTGCTGCACCTGGCCCACTGATTTATTTTCTATCGCTATAGTGCTTCCTTTTCCAGAATGTTATATAAACAGAATCTAATGATATGAGTCTTTCTGGTTCTTTCACTTACCATGATGCATTTGAGATGCATTCCTGTTGGAGTGCCTTTCAATTGTCCTTTCCCTTTTCTTACCGAGCAGTACTCCTTGGTATGGATGTACCACAGTTAGTACATCCCTTCCCCAGTGAAGGATGTTTAGGTTGTGATATGGTTTGGATTTGTGTCCCTGCCCAAATTTCACATCGAAAGTAATACACAGTGTTAGAGAAGGAGCCTAGTAGGTAGTGATTGGATCATGGGGCAGATTTACCCCTTGCTGTTCTCAAGATAGTGAATGAGTTCTGGTTGCTTAAAAGTGTGTGGCACCTCCTCCTTCTGTCTCTTCCTCCTGCTCCAGCCACATAGGATGTGCTTGCTTCCCCTTTGCCTTCCATCGTGATTGAAAGTTTCTTGAAGCCTCTGCAGCCATGCTACCTAAACAGAACCGTGAGCCAATTAAGCCTCTTTTCTTGATAAATTACCCAGTCTCAGGTAGTTCTTTATAGCAGTGTGAGAATGGACTATCCAGTGTTTGATGATTACAAATAGAACTGCTGTAAACATTCATATACAGGTTTTTGAGGGGACATAAATTTTCACTTCTTTTAGGGTAAATACTCAAGAGTGGTATCAAGGTTTTTTGTTTTTGTTTTTGTTTTTTTGAGACAGGGTCTCAGTCCGTCGCCCAGGCTGGACTGCAGTGGCACAACCTTGCTCACTGCAACCTTCCACCTTCCAGGTGCAGGCGATTCTTGTGCCTCAGCCTCCTGAGTAACTGGGATTACAGGCACGTGCCATCACACCCAGCAAATTTTTGTGTTTTTAGTAGAGATAGGGTTTTGCCTTGTTGGCCAGGCTGGTCTCAAACTCCTGGCCTCAGGTGATCTGCCTGCCTCAGCCTCCTAAAATGCTGGGATTACAGGCGTGACCATCACACCTGGCGTGATATCAAGGTTTTAAGGTATATGTTTATGAAAAATTCCCAAATTATTTTCCAAAGTAGTTGTACCATTTTATATTCCCATCAACAATGTATGAGAGATCCAGTTTCTCCACAATCTCACCAACATTCATATTATCATTGTTTTGTATTTTAGCTCTTCTACAAGATGTATAGGAGATTGTGCTTTTAATTTGCAATTCTCTAATGACTAATGATGTCAAACATCTTCTCATATGCTTTTTTTGCTATCCATATACTTTCTTTAGTGAAATATCCAAGTCTTTTGCTATATATATATATATATATAGTTGTTGTTGTTGTTGTTGTTGTTTGCGATAGGGTCTCTCCCTGTCACCCAGGCTCCCAGGCTGGAGTGCAGTGGCACAATCTCAGCTCAGTGCAACCTGTGCTTCCCAGGCTCAAGTGATCCTCCTACCTCAGCCTCCCAAGTAGCTGGGACCACAGGCATGTGTCATCATGTTCAGCTGATCTTTTAATTTTTTGTAGAGACGAGGTCTCACTGTATTATCTAGGCTAGTCTCAAACTCCTGGGCTCAAATAAGCCTCCCACCTTGGCCTCCCAAAGTGCTGAGATTATGGGCAAGAGCCACTGTGCCTGACCACTATTTTCTAATTTGATTTTTTTCTAACTGTAGAGTTTAGAAAGGGTTTTTTGTTTTTGTTTTTGTTTTTTTAGAAAATGGATATATGTCCTTTGTTGGATATGTGATTTGAAAATATTTTCTCTCAGTGTATGCCTTTTATGCTTTAAAAAATAAACTTTATTTTGTAGAGCAGTTTTAGCTCAGCAAAATTGAGTGGAAGGTACAGAGATTTCCCATATAAACCTGCCCCTACACATGCATAGCTTCTCCCAGTGCATTTCCACACCTTCCATTGTAGTGGTGCATTTGTTACAACTGATCAACCTTCACTGACACATCATTCTCACCCAAAGTCCTGCATGTACTTTAGGGTTCACGCTCGGTGTCCTACATTCTATGGGATTGGACAAAGAGACAATGACATGTATCTGCCATTATAGTGTTATGTAAAGTATTCCACTGCCCTAAAAATCCTCTGTTTTCTATTTACTTACCCCTCCCTCCCCACCAACCCCTAGCCACCAATGATCTTTTTACTGTCTCCATAATTTTGCCTTTTCCAAAATGTCACATAGTTGGAATTAGAGAGCATACATCCTCTCAGATTGGCTTCTTTCACTTAGTAACATGCACTTAACTTTCCTCCATGTCTTTTCATGGTTTGTTAGCTCGTTTCCTTCTAGTGCTGAATAACATCCCATTGTCTAGATGTACCAGTTTATTTATCCATTCACCTACTGAAGTACATCTTAGTTGCTTCTGAATTTTGGTAACTATGAATAAATCAACTCCTGTGTGCAGGTTTTATGTAGACACAATTTTTTTTTAAACTCACTAGGGTAAATACCAAGGAGTGTGAATTCTGGATTGTATGTTAAGAGTATGTTGAGATTTTTGTTTTGTTTTGTTTTGTTTTGTTGTTTTTTGAGATGGAGTCTGGCTTTGTCACCCAGGCTGGAGTGCAGTGGTGTGATCTCAGGTCACTGCAACCTCCACCTCCTGGGTTAAAGCGATTCTCTGCCTCAGTCTCTTGAATAGCTGGGACTACAGGCGTGCGCCACCATGCCTGGCTCATTTTCATATTTTTAGTGGAGATGGAGTTTCACCATATTGGCCAGGCTGGTCTTGAACTCCTGACCTCGTGATCTGCCCACCTCGGCCTCCCAAAGTGCTGGGATTACAGGCATGAGCCACCACACCTGGCCAAGTATGTTGAGTTTTGTAAGAAACTGCGAAAATGTCTTCCAAAGTGTCTAAACTATTTTGCATTCATATCAGCAAAGAGTGAGTGTTTCTGCTGCTCCACATCCTCATCAGTATTTGGCGTTGTTAGTGTTCTGAGTTTTGGCCATTCTAATAGATGTGCAGTAGTGTCTTGTTTTAATCTGCATTTCCTGATGAGGTATGATGCTGAGATTTTCGTGTGCTTATTTGCTGTCTCTGTATCTTCTTTGGTGGGGTGTTTGTTAAGATCTTTGGCCCAGTTTTAAATTGGGTTGTTTGTTTTCTTGCTGTTGCTTTTTTTTTTTTTTTTTTGAGACGGAGTCTCGCTCTGTCGCCCAGGCTGAAGTGCAGTGGCCGGATCTCAGCTCACTGCAAGCTCCGCCTCCCGGGTTCACGCCATTCTCCTGCCTCAGCCTCCCGAGTAGCTGGGACTACAGGCGCCCGCCACCTCGCCCGGCTAGTTTTTTTTTTGTATTTTTAGTAGAGACGGGGTTTCACCGTGTTAGCCAGGATGGTCTCGATCTCCTGACCTCGTGATCCACCCGTCTCGGCCTCCCAAAGTGCTGGGATTACAGGCTTGAGCCACCGCGCCCGGCCTCGCTGTTGCTTTTTAAGAGTTATTTTTATCTTTTGGATTACAGCCTTTTATCAGATACTGATTTTGCAAATATTTTCTCCCCATCTGTGGCTTAGCTTTTCCTTCCCTTGACAGTATGTTTCAAAATTTTTAATATTAGTGAAGTCCAGTTTATTGGTTCTTTCTTTCATGGTTCTTTCTTTCTTTCTTTGATGTTTTATCTAAAAAGTCATTTCCAATCCCAAAGTCTTCAGATTTTCTCATATGTTATCTCCTAGAAATTTAAATTTTTGTGTTTTATATTTAGATCTGTGATCCATTTTGAGTTAATTTTTGTGTAGGGTGTAAGGTCTTTGTCTAGATACATTTTTTTACATGTTGATGTCCAGTTACTCCAGCACCGTTTGTTGAAAAGATTTTTTTTTCCCATTGCATTGCCTTTGCTACTTTGTCAACAACAAATTAGTATTGCATTGAATTTATAGATAAAGTTAGGAAAAACTGACATCATGACAACATTGAGTCTTCCTCTCCATTAATGCAGACTGTCTCTCCATTTATTTAATTCTTTGATTTCTTTCAACAGAGTTTTGTAGTTTTCCTCATATAGATCTCATATATGTTTCATTAGATTTATACCTAATCGTTGCATTTTTGGGGTGCTAATGTAAATGGTATTGTGTTTTTATTTTCAAATTCCACTTATTTGCAGGTATAGAGGAAAAAGATTTACTTTTGTGTATTAACCTTGTACCCTGCAACCTTGTTATAATTGCATATCAATTCCAGGAGTTTTTATTTTATTTATTTTTTAAAATTTTTTATTTATTTTTATTTATTTATTTTTTAGATGGAGTTTTGCTCTTGCTGCCCAGGCTGGAGTGCAGTGGCATGATCTCGGCTCACCACAACCTCCACCTCCCAGTTTCAAGTGATTCTCCTGCCTCAGTCTCCTGAGTAGTTGGAATTAGAGACATGTGCCACCACCCTCATCTAATTTTGTATTTTCAATAGAGATGGGGTTTGCCCATATTGGTCAGTCTGGTCTCGAACTCTCAACCTCAGGTGATCTGCCTGCTTCGGCCTCCCAATTATTTGTTTGTTTTAAGAGGTAAGGTCTCTGGCCGGGTGCAGTGGTTCACACCTGTAATCCCAGCACTTTGGGAGGTTGAAGCGGGTGGATCACAAGGTCAGGAGATCAAGACCATCCTGGCTAACATGGTGAAACCCCGTCTCTTCTAAAAATACAAAACCAAAATTAACTGGGCTTGGGGGCGGGCGCCTGTAGTCCCAGCTACTTGGGAGGCTAAGGCAGGAGAATGATGTGAACCCAGGAGAGGGAGCTTGCAGTGAGCCGAGATCGCACCACTGCACTCCAGCTTGGGTGACAGAGCTAGACACCGTCTCAAAAAAATAAAAACGGTAAGATCTCATTATGTTGCCCAGGCTGGCCTCAAACTCCTGGGCTCAAGTGATCCTCCCAACTCAGCCTCCCAAGTAGCTGGAATTACAGGCATGAGCCACCACATCTGGCTAATTCCAAGAGTTTGGGGGGCAGTTCTTTCAGATTTCCTACATAGGCAATCATGTCATCTACAACAAAGACAGTTTCATTTCTTCCTTCCTATCACTCCACTTTTTATTTTCTTTCCTTGTCTTATTGCATTAGCTAGGACTTCCAGTATGATGTTGAAAAGGGATAGTATGGCTAGGTGCAGTGGCTCATGCCTGTAATTTCAGCACTTCGGGAGACTGAGACAGGAGGATCACTTGAGCCCAGGAGTCCAAGACTGACCTGGGAATGGGAGACCCATCTTTCCAAAAAAAGCTTTTAAAATTAGCTGGGCACAGTGTTGCATGCCTGTGGTCCTAGCTACTCGGGAAGCTGAGATGAAAGGATCACTTGAGTCCCGGAGGCTGAGGCTGCAGTGAACTGTGTTCGCACCACTGCACTTTTGCCTGGATGACAGAGCACAACCCTGTGAAAGAAAGGCAGACAGACAGACAGGAAGGAAGGAAGGAGGGAAAAAAGGAAGGAAGGAGAGAAAGGGAGGGAGGGAGGGAAGGAAAGAAAGAAAAACGAAGGAGAAAGAAAGAAACCAATGAACGATAGGTGAACAGACATCTTTGTATTGGTCGTGATCTTAGTGGGGAAGCTTTATTTTCTCACCATTAAGTATGATGTTCGTTGTTTTTTGTTTTTTGTTTTTTTAATAGTCCCTGTGAAGGGACTTGAGGACATTCCTGTGTGTTCCTAGTTTACTGAGAGTTTTTATCATGAACAGGTGTTGGATTTTATCTAATGCTTTTGCTATATCTATTGATATGATAATGTTAGTTTCATTCTTTACCTTGTTGAGATGATAGATTACATTAGTTGATTTTAGTTGAATTTTTTAAATGTTGAGTCATCCTTGTACACCTGAGTTAAATTCCACCTGGTCATAATGTATAATTACCTTTCTACACTGTTGAATTTGATTTGCTAATATTTTGTTAAGGATTTTTGTATCTGTGTTCCTGAGAGATACTGGTCTGTAGTTTTCTTTTCTTATAATGTCTTTTCTGATTTTGGTTTAGGGTGATACTGGCTTCGCCGTGTGATTTAGGAAGTATTCCCTCTGCTTCTGTCTTCTGAAAAAGAGTGTAAAGAATTCGTATAATTTCTTCCTTAAATATTTGGTCACCCATTTACTTTTAATCTACATACGTCTTTATATTTAAAGTGGATTTCTCATAGACATTATATAGTTGGATCTTGTTCTTTGACCTACACAGACAATCTCTGTCTTTTAATTGGTGTATTTGTACCACTGATCTTCAAAGCGATCATTGATATAGTTGGATTAAGATTTGCCATAGGCTGGGTGCCATGGCTCATGCCTATAATCCCAGCACTTTGGGAGGCCGAGGCGGGCAGATCACGAGGTCAGGAGATTGAGACCATCCTGGCCAACATGGTGAAACCCCGTCTCTACTAAAAATATAAAAATTAGGTGGGCATGGTGGTGTGTGCCAGTAATCCCAGCTAATCGGGAGACTGAGGCAGGAGAATCGCTTGAACCAGGGAGTCAGAGGTTGCAGTGAGCCAAGATCGCGCCACTGTACTCCAGCCTGGCGACAGAGTGAGACTGTCTCAAAAAAAAAAAAAAAAAAAAAAAAGATTTGACATATTAGTTACTGTTTTCTACTTGTTGCCCTTTTCTTTGTTCCTACTTTTGTCTTTTATGGTTACAATCAAGCATTTTATAAAATGATTTCATTTTCTCTCCTTTCTTAGCATATCAGTTATTTTTTACTTGTCTTGGTGTTTGCCCTAGAGTTTGCAATTATTAATTTACCACTAACCTAAGTTCACCTTCAAATAAAAGTATACTGCTTCACAAATAGTGAGAGTAGTTTATAACAAAATAATCTGAATTCCTTCTTCCTGTTCCTTGTATTGTTGCTATCATTCATTTCATTTATATATAAGCATCAACACACACACAAACACACACTCACTCACACATACCCACATACATCCATACTTGAATACTTTGTTGCCATTATTCTTTGGACAAATGGTTATTGGTTAGATCAACTAAGAATAAGAAAAATAAGGTTTTTTTCAACCTTCATGTATTTCTTCTCTGATGCTCTTTCTTTCTTTCTGCAGACCTGAATTTCTGACTTATACCGTTTTCCATCACACTGAATAACATTTTTAAATATTTCTTGCAGAACAGGTCAACTGGCAATAAATTCCCTCAATTTTCATTTGTATGAAAAATCTTTATTTTTTTCTTCACTTTTGAAGGATCATTTCGCAGGGGACAGAATTCTAGTTTGATTTTTTTCCTCTCAACAGTTTAAGTATTTCACTTTACTCTCTTTTTTCTTTCATGGTTTCTGAGGAGAAGTCAGATATAATTCTTATCTTTGCTTCTGTATAGGTAAGGTGTTTATTTCTTCTGGTTTTGTTGGAGATTTTAAAATTCGTATTTAATTATCTGAGGTTTCAATATGGTATGTCTAGGTGTTTTTTTCTTTGTTTTTTGTTGTTGTTGTTTTGTTTTGCACTATCCTGCTTGCTGTTCCCTGAGTTTCCTGGATCTGCGGTGTCTGACATTAATTTGGGAGAAATTATCAGTCAATATTGCTTCAAATATATCTTTTTGTTATCCTTCCAGTGTTCTTATTATGCATACATTAAACCTTTTCTAGTTCCCCACAGCCCTTGGGTGTTCTTTTCTTTCTTTCTTTTCCCAGACATTTTTCTCTTTGCTTTTCAATTTTGAGGTGAAAACTCAAAACTGCCTTGAGATGACCTCAAGCTCAGAGATTTTCCTCAGCCATATTTAGGACTAATAAGCCTATCAAAGGCATTTTTCATTTCTGTTACAGTGTTTTTTATCTCCAGCATTTCTTTTTAATTCTTCACTAATACTGCCCTCTCTCTGCTTACATTTCCTATCTGTCCTTGCATGCTATCTACTTTATCCATTAGAGTTCTTAGCCTATGTATCATATTTGTGTTAAATTCCCAGTGTGATCATTCCAGCATCTCTGCTGTATCTGTCTAGTTCTGAATCTTGCTCTGTTTCTTCGAACTATTATTTTTGCTTTTTAGTATGCCTTGTAATTTTATCTTCTTCTTTTTTTTTTTTTTCTTTTTTTGAGACGGAGTCTTGCTCTGTCTCCCAGGCAAGGCAGTAGTGCAGTAGCACGATCTAGGCTCACTGCAACTTCCGCCTCGCAAGTTCAAATGATTCTCCTGCTTCAGCCTCCCGAATAGCGGAGACTACAGGCATTAGCCACTATGTCTGGCTAATTTTTTTGTATTTTTAGTAGAGATAGGATTTCAGCATGTTGGCCAGGCTGGTCTCTAACTCCTGAGCTCAAGTAATCTGCCCACCTTGGCCTCCCGAGGTGCTGGGATTACAGGCATGGCCTTGTAAGTTTATCTTGATAGCCAGACATGATGTACCGTTTAAAGGGAACAGTGATAAATAGACCTTTAGTCATGTAGTCGTAAGGTGTGAAAAGAAAGGGAGTTCCCTGTAAGTGGTGGGGGACTACTTCTCTGTAGTCCTAAGATTAGGTCTTCTGGTGAGCCTGTGCCCATGGACTGACTGTGAACTTTACAAGTGTTTGTTAGTGTTTTCTTCCCTGCCTTAGTTGGACAGAATGGCCAGAGTGGGCTGAAGTTGAGTGTTGAGTATTTCCCTTCCCCCAGGACAATTAGGTTCTGATTAAACCCCAGGAGGTTAGGGGTCCTTAGCATGGTCTTGAGGGCAAACCTTGCTAAGAAGTACAGAATGCTTTGGTGTATTTCAAAATGATTTATTTTTCCCTACCCTTACCAAGAGAATGAGGGAATTTTTGTCCGATATTCACTGTGAGAATCTTGTCAAGCTCCTGGAGGTAAAATTCACAAAAGTGTCCCACACCCCACTGGCCGTATCTCCTGGAGTTTTTGACTCAGAGACTTGTCCACACTAAGCCTCCAGCAATTTGCCAATTATAGTTCAAGTTTTCCTTCCCAAAGCTGGTTCCTGCTCATTGGTTTTTTCATTTCATTCATTTTTCAGTTTGTTCAGCTTTTTACTTGTTTGGATGGAGTGACGACTTCCAAGTTCCTTACATGCCTGACCGATGGTGCCTTTTCTTTTAATCCTCTAAACAATGTTTCTCAGAATGGAAGGAGAAATTCTTAATTTTTATGAAATCTAATTTTCTCATTTTTTCTTTTATGGATCAAGCTTCTATGTATTGTATCTAAGACATTTTTGCCTAACTCAAGGTCACAATGATTTTAATTTTTCTTCTCTCAGAGTAATCTTTTTAAAGTGTAAATCAGATCACATCACTCCCTTGCTTAGAATTCTCTAAGGGCTTTCCCTCCCATTTAGAATAAAATCTAAACTCCTAATCCAGGCCTACAAAGTGCTGCATGATCTTGCCTTTGGCTTCTTCTTTGACCTCAACTCCCTGCCCCTTTCTCCCTCATTCACTCTGCTTCAGCCACATTTGTTTTCTTGCCGCTCCACACACCCTCCTTGGAGTCTTTGTACTTGCTGCTACCTCTGCCTGGATTACTCTCCTCTCAGATCTTCACATTGCTCACTCCTCAGTCCTTAAATACCAACCACCCTCTTGGCAAAGCTCCCTTAACAAGCCTGCGTAAAATAGGACCCTTCTTTTATTTGCAATTCTGTTATCCATTTTTATTTTTGTCATGGCATTAATCACTATCGGTAATTACTTATTTATTGCATTACTTGAGGATTTTTTTTTTTTTTTTTTTTTTTGCTAATTTGTGCTACTAAAATGTACATTCTTTAGAGCAAGGCATTTTCTGTCTTGTTACTTTATTCCCCAAGCCAAGAACAAAATGTGGCACAGAGCAGATGTGCAATAAATATATGTTGAAAAAATGAATTATACCCTACTGAAAACCACACCTCATATACTGAGAAACTCAAAATATGAATCTTGGGATAAGGGTGAGAGTGAGATTTGAATGGGGTGGGGTTTGTTTTGAAGCAGAAGAAGAAAGGAAGTTTTCAGTGGGACTCTCTGAAGAGAGAAAGCCTGCCGACAGGGGCCCAGCCACTTCCCAAGAATGAGTGACCTATGATTCCCTGACCTCAACAGTGTCCAAGCACAGGCCTTCAGCAGTGGAAGCCCATTGCCTTGTACCCTCTGAGAGTTTCTCTCAGGTCCTTAAATTACTTTAATTTTAGGCACACTTTGTGCTTCAAATTTCATTGCCTCCAACTTAATTATTGGCACGGACAAAGTCTTCCAATCCATAATTAAAGACAAAAAGGTTTTAATTATTACTGGCAGATGAATAGGCATATAGCTTCACGCAAAAAATGGAGGGTCCACATACCTCATGTTTATGGTCAGTTGATTTTGCAAGGGGATGAAACAATTTAATGGGGGAAGAATATTCTTTTCAACAAATGGTGCTGAGATAATTCACAGGCACCAGAATGAAATTGGACCCCTATGTCAAACCATTCACAAAAATTAACTCAAAATCGATCATAGACCTGAATGTAAGAGCTAACAGTTTACAACTGTTAGAAGAATGCATAGTGGTAAATCTTTATGACCTTGGGTTAGGCAATGCTTTCTCACATATGACACCAAAGCACAAATGTCAGAAATAAAATAGATAAATTGAACTCATTAAAATGAAAAACTTTTGTACTTCAAAGGACAAATCGGGAGATTGAAAAGATAACCCACAGAATGGGAGAAAATTTTTGCAAATCAAATATCCAATAAGAAACTTGTATTCAAAATAGCCAGGCATGGTGGCTCATGCCTATAATCCCAGCACTCTGGGAGGCCGAGGTGACAGATCGCCTGAGGTCAGGAGTTCTAGACCAGCCTGGCCAACATGACAAAACCCCGTGTCTACTAAAACTACAAAAATTAGCTGGGTGTGGTGGCACGTGCCTGTAGACCCAGCTACTCAAGAGGCTGAGGCAAGAGAATTGCTTGAACCCAGGAGGCAGAGGTTGCAGTGAGCCGAGATCGTGCCACTGCACTCCAGCCTGGGAGACAGAGTGAGACTCCAGCTCAAAACAAACAAACAAACAAAAACAGAAACAAACGCAAAATATATGAAGAACTCTTACAACTCAAAAATAAAAAGACCTATAACTCAATTTAAAAATAGGCAAAGGATTCACAGACATTTCTCTAAACAAAATATACAAATGGCCAATAAGCATATGAAAAGATACTAAAAATTATAAGTCATTAGGGAGATGAAAATAAAAATGAAGTACCCACCAGAATGGCTGTAATCAAATAGATGGACTATAACACGTGTCAGTGAGGATGAGAAGAAATTGGAACCCTCAAATGTTGCCAGCAGGAACATAAAATGGAGCAGCTGCTTTGGAAAAGGTTAAACATAGAGTACTATGTAACCCGGCAATTCCATGGCTAGCAGTTCTACCCAAGAGAAATAAAAACACATGTCCACACAAAAACTTGTACATGAATGTTCAAAGCAGCATTATTAATAATAGCCAAAAATTAGAAACAACGCAAATAGTCATCAGTTGATGAATGAATAAACAAAATATGGGATACCCATACAATGGAATATTATTTGGTCATAAAAAGTGAATATGGTATTGACACATGCTACAATGTGGATGGGTCTTAGAAACATTACATGAAGTGAAAGAAGCCAGTCACAAAAGGCCATATATTTATGATTCCATTTATGTGAAATCTTCAAGACAGGCAATCTATAGAGAAAGTAGATTACTGGTTGCCTAGGGCTGAGCGGGGAGTAATGGGGTCCTAAGAATGTGGTAGCTAAAGGGTATGGGGTTTCTTTCTGCAGGGGACAAAAATTCTAAAATTAGATTGTGATGGTAGATGTATAACTCTGTAAACTTACTAAAAACCATTTAGTTGTATACTTTATTTATTTATTTATTTATTTATTTATTTATTTATGTATTTTGGAGACAGAATATTGCTCTATCCCCTAGGCTGGAGTGCAGTGGCATGATCTTGGCTCACTACAATCTCTGCCTCCCAGGTTCAAGTGATTCTCATGCCTCGGCCTCCTGAGTAGCTGGGATTACAGGTATGCACCACCATACCTGGCTAATTTTTGTATTTTTAGTAGAGCTAGGGTTTCACTATGTTGGCCAGGCTGGTCTCAAACTCCTGACCTCAAGTGATCCTTCTGCTTCGGCCTTCCAAAGTGCTGAGATTACATGTGTGAGCCACAGTGCCCTGCATGACTTGTATACTTTAAATGGGTAAATTGTGTAGTGTATTAATTACATCCCAATAAGACTAATAAAAAAGATATATAATTAGAAATACTCATTTTAGTATCACTTTAGTATCATGTTCCTCCACCACTTGCTTTTCAGCTTCTTTGCGCTACCTGTGTAGACGCCAAGCTAGAGAAAACAAAATGCTTCCCTTAAGCACCTTGACTCACAGTTAAGTGAAGATGCCATTCACAGAAATAGATCAACTGAAACTCCAACAAAGCAATGCAGGAGCCCAGAAGGCAGAACAAGTTACTATGTCCAAGGTATTAGAGAGGACTCTTCAGAGGAGATGTGCTTAAACTAAAATATGATGGACAAGTAGAAGTTTGCTACACAATGAAAGAGAAATCCAGCCTGGTCAACATGGCAAAATTCCATCTCTACAAAAAGTACAAAATTTACCCAGGCATGGTGGTGCACACCTGTAGTCCCAGCTACTTGGGAGGCTGAGGTGGGAGGATTACTTGAGCTTGGGAGGTTGAGGCTACAGTGAGTTGAGATCACACCACTGCACTCCAGCCTGGGTGACAGAGTGAGACCCTATCTCAAAAAAAGAGAAAGAAAAGAAAAGAAAAAGGAAAAGAAAGAAGAAAAATTAAAAAGAGAGCAAGAGAGCAAGAAGAGAGGAAGGAAGGAAGGAAGGAAGGAAGGAAGGAAGGAAGGAAGGAAGGAAGGAAGGAAGGAAGGAAAAGAAAAGAAAGAAAGAGGAAAAGGAAAAGAAAAAAGAAAAGGAAAGAAGGCAGGGAGAATTCCAGGTTCAGGGAACAGTGCATGTGAAGGCACAAAACCAGAGGAAAGCCTGGAGTGTTCAGACAATAGTAAATTGATTTGGCAAAAGGGTGGGTTGGCTGGGGGAATGGTGAGGGATTAGGCAAAATGATAGGCAAACCTACCCTGAAGGACTTTACATGCCCTTTTGAGAAATCCCAGCTTTTCCCTTAGAGGCAAAGGGGAGCCAGTGAAAGACAATCAGCTTCTCAAAAGGAGGGTAACTCTGCAAACAGTGCAGGACGGCATGCTGCTTTACGCCAATTTTTTTTTTTTTTTTTTTTTTTTTAGGCAGAGTCTCACTATTTCACTCAGGCTAGAGTGTAATGGTGCAATCTTGGCTCACAGCAACCTTCGCCTCCCAGGTTCAAGCAATTCTCCTGCCTCAGCCTCCTGAGTAGCTGAGATGACAGGTGTGAGCCACCACACTCGGCTAATTTTTGTGTTTTTAGTAGAGATAGGGTTTCGCCATGTCAGCCAGGCTGGCCTCAAGTGATCTGCCCTCCTAGGCCTCCCCAAGTGCTGGAATAACAGGCGTGAGCCATGTGCCTGGCCTACTACTTTTTCTACTGTCTTTTTCTTTCTGCAAATCCCTCCACTCATGCAGCACTGGCCTTTATTAACTTTAATTGTGCACATTCTGGAAGCAGATGTTACCCATGCAGATATTTTGTCTAATTCAGCCACTCATGTGGGAATAAGCTACACAAGATGACATGTGCCAGCACAGGTACATTTGCTTCCTAAAGATCAACATGACCAAACTGCTTAGTTTAAAAAAATCATTTACAGATTAATTAATTAAGGTATTAACATAGTATCTTTAGGGGATGAAGTAAAAAAAGTGGCCCCTGGTGGTCTAGCTTAGGCTTGAACATAGATTTGCTGTGTGACCTTGACAAAGTCATTGCATCTTTCTAGCTTCAATCTCATCTTCTATAAGATTAAATGGATGGAAATGAAATCAGTGATCCTGGAACTTACCTAATGACAAGCATCTCCTGGAGTTCTTGCTCCTATTCCAGACCCACTGGATCAGTATTTCCGGGGGAGGGCCCTTGAGAATTTTATGTTTAACAAGTGCTTTCTAAGGTTTCTCCCAGGTGCTGTAATCCCAGCATTTTGGGAGGCTGAGGTGGGAGGACTGCTTGAAGCCACGAGTTCAAGACCAGCCTGGGGAATATAGTGAGACCCTGTCTCTATAAAAAAAATTAAAAAATAAAATTAGCCAAGTGGTGGTGCACACCTGTAGTTCCAACTACTCAGGAATCTGAAGCAGGAGGATCACTTGAGCCCAGGAACTTGAGACTGCCATGATCTATGATCACACCACTGCATTCCAGCCTGGGCAACAGAGTGAGACCCTGTCTCTAAAAATTAAAAAAAAAAAAAAAAGGAGAATTCCTCCCAGCTCTGATTCCATCTTTCAGTAATGCTGGCTTACAGCAGGGCAGAAGCCTGACTGAACTGAAGATTCCCTAGATGCCGCAGCTGGAGTGCTACTGCCGGGATGTTTGTTGGAGGTGGAGGGTGAAAGTATGTATAAGGGTGGCCATTTATATACTGAAAGTGTGTGACAGTGTCATGGCCCCAAGAAGAAGCGACAAAGCAGTGGCTCCTCCATTTCTACCTTGCCTCCTTCTGCTAACCCCAGACATCCCTCTTCAGGGAAATGGGCACTGGAGCATAGAAGGAAAGACTTCTGAAGTAATGAGGAATGTTTTCTAAATGATGGTGTTGTGCTTTGAAGAAGCAGTGAAAACAGTGATGTCATTCAGTATTCTTCTTCCAAAGAGAGAGGCTGTTCTTTTGGTATTTCAGTTCATTTAGAATGGTGTCACTCATTAGGGTCTCCCAAAGGCTCCATTCAAAATAGCGTCTTTAAGTACCCACTTGAGTGCCATGAAGCCATTAAAATAGGCATCATTTCCATTCCATCTAAGCTTTCCATCAGGGTGGACAAACATGTTGAAGGGCAAACAGAGATGCACAACATTGAGAGAAACATAAACAAATGGAGACCCTACCCAGCAAATAAACACAATGTTAAATATTTACATTCTGAACGGGGATTATTACTTGTTCTTATGTTCCGGGTTAAGACGGTTGGAGCCAGGCCAGGGTACATGATTCACTACCCTGTGCAAACAGAGATTGGATTATTCCTCCTCTCCTTTCATCCTGTCTCCAAATTTGAGGTTTTAAAAATGCATTCAATAAACGTTTATTAAATTTCTTCTATTTTCTAAGAGTTACACACCAAGGATACAAAAAATAAGACACATGTCTGCCTTCTGGGGGCTTGGCAATGACAAAAATTAGGAAAATGCAAGAAGAACTTTTCATTAAGAAAGTATTAGGGACCCTTCCTATGAATGTAAGACCCAAACTCCAAATAAACATGTAAATGTGTAGATTGCCATCTAAATCAACTTGGCCTCCAAGTTTTACCCAGGATTAGTTAAAAGCCCAAGTTAGTTTATTCCCTTGGAATTGCCTTAATTGTCTTATTTTAAATTAATTGAATTCTTTTTTGTGGATCAGATGAGGTCATCTCATTTTGACTGGAAGCTGTTTTCTCATCTCTCTATTTGTGGGAAGCAGCAAGCCTAAGTAGATCAGCCTTGTGGCTTGTATCCATGTGGATGTGGATGGCTAATGTCACCCTTTCAGGCATTTTCAGATATGAAAGATTCTGGATACAGTTCTGTCAGGAGAGTCTCTGAGTCCATGTTCAAATTTTCTTTTTTTTTTTTTTTTTTGAGACGGAGTCTCGCTCTGCCGCCCAGGCTGGAGTGCAGTGGCCAGATCTCGGCTCACTGCAAGCTCCGCCTCCCGGGTTTACGCCATTCTCCTGCCTCAGCCTCCCGAGTAGCGGGGACTACAGGCGCCCGCCACCTCGCCCGGCTAGTTTTTTGTATTTTTTTTTAGTAGAGACAGGGTTTCACCGTGTCAGCCAGGATGGTCTCGATCTCCTGACCTCGTGATCCGCCCGTCTCGGCCTCCCAAAGTGCTGGGATTACAGGCTTGAGCCACCGCGCCCGGCCCAAATTTTCTGACTTAAGAGATTCATCTCTTAGCAACAGCTCAGTTGCTAGTGTATTGGTTCCTCTGAAGATCTGTTATGAAAATAGTTAATGAGCCAGGGCAGATAAAGTGGACCTGGAATCATCAAAACATTTCCCAAGGACATAACGACTTCCACAAACCAACATTTTCACACCACCTTTTATACCAAGGTGCTCACAGCAAGAAGCTGCCTACTGAAGATTGGGTATATTTGGTCAAGGGTATAATGTAAATCTCTTCCACATGTTGGCTGAACATTTATAGGGCTATCACTTGGTTTTCTGAGATGTAATTTGGTTTCATTTGCTATCTTAATCCTAGATTTGCTTCATACCCAGTAATAAATTGGATCTTATGCCAGCTTTGTCCAAAGGTCTTCCGTAACCCCTCCAAGATGGGTAAGATTTTCTTCTCTGAGCTCCCAAAATACCCTTTGCATTTTACTACCACTGCTTTTCCCTCATTTTTAAAATTTTTGTTTTGAGACAGGTCTCACTCTGTTGCCCAGGCTGGAATGCAGTGGTGTGATCATAGTTCACTGCAGCCTCGACCTCCCGGGCTCAAGTGATCCTGCCACCTCAGCCTCCCGAGTAGCTGGGACTACAGGCGTGTGCCACCATGCCCTGCTAATTTTTGTATTTTTAGTAGAGACAGGGCTTCACCATGTTGCCCAGGCTGCTTTCTTTATTTTCTAATGTTGAAATTTGGCAGACTTTTTTCCCTTTGCTACAGGATGAGAAATACTTGTAGTAAGAGAATAATCTACACAAACACACACACACACACACACACACACACAGAGAGAGAGAGAGAGAGAGAGAGAGAGAGAGAGACTATGACATCTAGCTGGTTACAGTTGAAATAATGATTCTGACACTGAAAAGGAATTCAATACGCAACTGACAGACATTTGCCCCTGAACAAACAGTGTGTATGTTACTGTCAAGTCAAAACTGAAGAAGGAGGAACAAGGCTTATTTCTTGAAAGGAGGTGGTTCTAGTGAGTAAAAATAATTCCTCAGGGAGTCCCATGAAAATGGCAGGGGTTTCATCCAAAAAGTCAATTATCAGGACAAGTTAAAGCAGAGCAGAAGAATGATCAGACCCTTTACCAGGCCTGCCTATGCACGGTTAAGGTATAATTTAACACAGAGCAATGTATATTTTCTTGTTATAGAATACGAAGTTGTCTTTGCTTGCTGATTGTCTGCATTTCTGTTTTAGATTTAAAAATTGAGAGCTTCCCTTGGCTGCTTCTGAACCAGTGGACTGCTCAGCGGGATTGCGGAAGGAGGTGAGATTCTACCCAGGGTGACTGTCTGTCCTCCAATCTACTATTCTCAGACTCTGCTGATCTCAGATCTCGAGTCATTCTTGCCACTTTTTACTAATAAATACTAATAAAAACACGCTGACCCTGTGCATGTTTCCGGCCACCGGGTGACCCAGCCTGCCCCTGTTCCACTTACTGAATGCTGCTCAGAAACCACAGTGGATTTGCTGCAGAGGGCCTCGGCTATGACGCAGAGAAAATGGTCTTATTTCCTTACATGATTAGTGCCAAGGCATGGCTTGGTAAAAAGAGGATTATGCCAGACCAATGTTATTTCCTTTTGTGCTAAAGGGGCAGGGTATATGGTGGTGGGTGGTGGAGTGTGGAGGGTTGAGGGTACAGGGTGGGGCAAGTGAATCAGCCCATGTGAATAGAAATAAAGCAGTTGATTCTGTGTCACATGATAGTCTAAGCAAGGAGCTGAGATACTGGTAATACTATTAGCCTGTTGAAAACTCCTCAACAGTGATTATCAGTGGTTTATCATCAACCCAAGGACACCCTTAAGGATTGTTCTTTATCACCAACTTAGATGAAAATATTAAAAGTGTTCACTAAATTTGGAGAGGGCACTCATTTGCAGGGAGTGGATTATATCAATTTGATTGTTTATTTCAATATGACTTTGAAACATCAGAAAATGTGTCCATTAATAGCAAAATTTGCATTTAATCTCAACAGAGACAAATGCACATTGAAAGCTTTAGAAATTAGAAATATAGACTCAAGATGGCATTAGGCTGAAGAGCCATAAATGCAGAAGAAAGTGCTTCCAGTCAGAGTGGACCACAAATACAATGAGTTAGCAATGTAGTAATATAATTAAAACAATTCCTTGTGACTCAAGGATAAATTAAAGAAAGTATGCCATGCAAAGACAAGAAATAATCTCTTCATGGTGTTTAGAATTATGAGCAGTTGGAGTTTATTTTTTATGATTTCATTTTTTAAAAAGCAAATATTCTATAGAAATACAATAACAGTGATAATAAGGATGACAAATAGAAGAAGGACGAAAGTATAATAACTCTTCATATTTGAGATGTTGCTGAGGCCCTGGTTTCAGTGTCTGTTACCTGAGATAGCATCATTGGATGTTAAATGTTATTTTGGGGGCTTTTCGACGGGATCAAATTTTACAACTTTGGAACTCAGTTTTACTGAATAATGAAAAAATAGGTAAGCTGATCAGCTAAAATTAGCCACTAATTATTTGCAAAGCACTCCTCTATCAGGTTCTCCTCATGCTTGTCCTACTTTTCTTTGTCCCTAGCTGAAAACAGAAAAAAAAAAAATGTAGAGACCATTTATCTTGTTAAACAACTGCAGAGTCACAGCAGCACTTTCTGGCCTGAAATTCAGGCTTCTTTGGTATTGATTCTAAACAACTGACTCTTGACTAAATGCTCTTGACTAAAATGCTAAGCCATAAATAAGGAAGGTAGTAAACCTGAGGTTCTCCACTAACATATCTGGCAATTAGATACTCCCAGGATTGCTGGGCTTAGGAACAAACTCAGTAGAACTGAGCTGGCCTGGGTGAGAGGTGCCTTTTCTGGCTTCTCTGGTGCCCTGTGCTTCCCTCCCCTGTGCAGTTCAGGACACTTTCATATTGTACTTTTCTGCTCACAAGATTATGTTCCAGATCAGTGTTTCTTAAATATCACTGTGCATTCAAGTCACCTGGGGCCCTTGTTCAAATGCAACTCCTGAGTCAATAGGTTTGAGGTGGGACCTGAGAGTTTCTGGTGTGCACCTGGGAGATGTCAAGGCTGTGAGTCTAGTGGCCTGCACTTGATTGAGTAGTAAGGCCAACTCCTTGAAAGCCAGAGGGAAAGTCCCTAGCTCTTTTTTTCTTTTCTTCTTTTTTAACTTACTATTGAAGTATAACATATATGCAGAAATGTGCACAAATTATCAAAGGTCAATGTATTTTCAAAAAGTAAACACATCTGTGTCACCAGCCCTTGTATCAAAAATTAGAATATCGGCCGGGCACGGTGGCTCATGCCTGTAATCCCAGCACTTTGGGAGGCCGAGGCAGGCAGATCACTTGAGCAGGAGTTTGGGACCAGCCTGGCCCACATGGCTCTAAAAATACAAAAATTAGCTGGGTATGGTGGCGCGCACCTGTAATTCCAGCTACCTGGAGACTGAGGCATGAGAATCACTTGAACTTAGGAGGCAGAGGTTGCAGTGAGCCAAGATCACAGCACTGCACTCCAGCCTGGGTGGAAGAGTGAGACTCTGTCTCAAAAAATAAAAAAAATTAAAATAAAATAAAATAAAAAATTAGAATATTACCAGCGCCTGGAACCCTTCTTGTGCCTCATCCAGTCATGACTTTTCCCCAAAGGTAAATGGAATCTGACCTCCTTCACTTTTGCTGTTACCAGCAATACTCCAATGAACACACTTGTGCATGTCCCTTCATTCACGTGTGCATGCATTTCTCAGGTAGATACCTAGACCCATTCTGATTTTAATGGTAAGATGATACTCCACAGAAACATTAGTGCCTTGTATTTATGTGAGAACAATACAAGTTGGTCTTTGGATGGCTTTTGTCTATGGTATCAGAGACTGATGAATGATTGGTAAATGCTAGTAATAGCCTCCTTAAATTATTTTGCGTTTTGTTTTTGTTTTTGAGACAGGGTCTTGCTATGTTGCCCAGGCTGGAATGCAGTTGTGAGATTGAAGCTCACTGTAACCTCGAACTGGGCTCAAGCAATCCTGCCACCTCAGCCTCCCAAGCAGCTAGGACCACAGGCTGAAGCCACTACACCTGGCTACATTGTTTCTTAAGGAGCTAAAACAGAATAACTGTGCTCAGTGCCCCTCTGATGCCTGAAATGTTTGTTCTTTACACAAAGTCTGAATTTAGAACCTATGACCCTAGGATTTTTTTTTTTTTTTTTTTTTTGACACAGAATCTTGCTCTGTCACCCAGGCTAGAGTACAGTGGTGCAATCTTGTCTCACTGCAACCTCCACCTCCTGGGTTCAAGCCATTCTTCCTGCCTCAGCCTCCCAAGTAGCTAGGATAATAGGCATGTGCCACCACACCCAGCTAGTATTTGTATTTTTTTACTACAGCCAGGGTTTTGCCATGTGGGCCAGGCTGGTCTTGAACTCCTAACTTCAGGTGATCTGCCCACCTTGGCCTCCTAAAGTTCTGGGATTACAGGCATGAGCCACTGCACCCAGCCCTGACCCTAGGATTTGTTGAAAAGAAATTGGCCTGGAGTTTTGAAGGAATACCCAGTATACTAGCTTGTAACTTCACGAGTATTTTCTAAAAACAGAGTGGACAAACATCTGTCTACATTCTATGGGAAAATGCCCCTAGTATTAATTCGGTGTCATAATTTGGCAAGGATTGGGAATTGTAAATCAGGATAGAGTATAAATAATTTTGATGACAGAAATCTGGCCCTTTTTCAGTTGGGTAGCTGGTCAGCTATTAGAATGGATTTATGATGTAGGTTTTTACAATCCACAAAAGATGTATCCATAGCTGTAAGATTGCACAGCCGAAGGAAGCAACTTGTCTAGTTAAAACATGATTTATGCTTTGAAAAACCAATTTACAAAAGATTCATAATGGATTCAGTGTCCCAGAATCTAATTTCATCATGATCTATAACTGTAGATATCACAATCTCCATTGAAATCTGCTGTCATCTCTTTGAGGTAATAATTATAAAAGGATATGAATTTAATAAGTGACTACAGTTGATTTTTGTACGTGCTGTTATTTATTACTATGCCAGCTGCTTTTGAGGGATTTGGTTTTTTTGTATGATTGCTTGTGTGTTTTTTTATCAGTCTCTAATTGTTGTGATTGAACAAGAGATGGATGATACTGTCCTTTTTAATTCAGGAAAAGTCCCTAGAGATAAGACCCAATCTAAAGTTTCTAAATATAGCTTGGCAGAACCATTGCAAATTTTGATGTCCAAGTGCTCCTAAATGAATACATTAGCTGGTAGATAATATATTACATACTATGTAGAAGACAAGCAGTTGGTTCCAGAAATCAGTGACGGGCATGCAAATTAGTAAAATGATAGATGTGAATGTTAAGGCATACTAATTTAGTGTCTTCCTGAGACTGGATTAGAATTATGAAAAGTTTATTTTGGTGTGCATTAAATCACTCAAAGTGCTTATCATACCAAATGCAACCAGAGTTCATTTATTCATTCTAAAAGGTTCCCAGGGTGTTATAGGTCAGATGCCATGATAGGCATTTAGGGCATGGGTAGGAATGTGAGTAGTTTCTGTCCTGGTATGATCTGCCCCCTACCGAGGGAGACAGACACATCAGCAAACATTTGCATTAGGGGGATGAACTTTTAAGACATTGTATCCTATTTGCATCAACAACAATTAACCCAGAACCTAGCACAATGAATATGCTTTCAAATAAAGAAAGCATATTCTCTAATATGGGAATCCTAGCAGGTGACCCAAAAGGATTGTTCATCAACTCAGCCTGGAATAGACGAGTGTGAAGACCAAAATCTGGAAAATCTCCACCAAGGAAAATATATATTGCTGGTTGTCGTAGGCTAAGTAATGCCCGCTCCATCCCCACTCCCTGAGAGTGATGCCCATGCTGTAATCTCCAGAATATATGAATATATATATATTCATACATGAATATATGTAAGTGGCAAAAGAGACTTTGCAGATGTGCTGAAGTTAGGTATCCTGAGATGGGGGATTACCCAGGTGGGCCCAATGTAATCACAAAGGCCCATATAAGAGGGAGGCAGGCAGGGCAGAGTTAGAAGGAGGCAATGGGAGACAGAAGTGAGGCTGGAGTGATGCCATTGTTAGGAAGGGGCCACAAGCCAAGGAATGCAGGCAGTCTCTAGGCTGGAAAAGGCAAAGAGTTAGGTCCTGCCCTTGAGCCTCCAGAAAGGAACCAGCCCAGCTGATACCTCAACTATAGACTAGTGAGGCTGATTTTGGACTTCTGACCTCTATCATTGTAAGATAATAAATGTGTATTGTTTTATGCCACTAAGTTTGTGGTGATTTGTTAGAGCTGCAATACAAAACTAACATACTGGTTCATTGTCAGTCTCTGCAGTGTGTAATTACTGATGATTCTTCCTTTCTTTCCCTTTTTTCTCTTCTTTCCCTTCTTTCCTTCCCTCCCTTTCTTCCTTCCTCCTTCCCTTCCTTCCTTCTTCCTTCCCTTCCTTCCTTCCTTTGTTTTTTTTTCTAGAGCACTTGCTAAAATCACACCTAATGATTTCAATATACACAGAGAGGACCCACCCAGCTTTTAGGCCTCTCGGTTCCTCGATTTTCTTTTTTCCGAGATCTCTACTTCAGTCACTCACTACTTTGGTCATAACCTAGACTTAATATTACCAATAATAGCAAACCCTCCATAAACTCACTCTCAGGGATTCCACTCTGACTACCACTTCCTATTTTTTCAGTGCTCCGTCTCTCTGGTACCCTAATTCCAGTAACCCTTCAATCTCACTGGACCCTCCAATCCACTGATACTCCCACCCGTTCACTGTCTCTCACACTCTAATGTCCTCATTTCCCTCATAACTGGATTTAGGTCTCCAGGGCAGTCTTTGTGAACGTTCCCTTGCCTACACACTAGGCTCCCTGGCTCCTCTCTCATTTTGACATTTCCTTGTCAAAATTTCCACCCTTGCCTATATCCAATTGTTGAACTACTCCCTGCCTGCATTTGCACAGCTGAATATGGCTGAAGAAAAACACATAACCATGCTGTTGGTCACAATTTAAATTCACGACCACTAATCCCAAGTACCCTGAGTACTATCTGGCCATCCTACTATACTTCGAGTCCACTCTTCCACCCTCCTAGCTGACCACTTCACACCTTCCCCTCTCTCCCAAACTAGCGGCATATCCTCCCTCTTCTTCACTCCCACCTTGCTTCTGATTCCACCAAGGAAACAGGAACAATCCTAAGAACTCCCACGTGATTACTCCTCCCACCACTTCTGCCACCTGCCTCCTTCTCTGCCCACATAGGATATTTCATTCCCCTCCCGTGGCTCTGTCTGTGCTCCTGTCACAGGCCAATATCTCCACTTATTCTCTCTTTCCATTCTCTCTCCCCTGTTCAAGGACTTTGCTCCTAGTATTGTTCCCCTCATCCCCAGTGTCATTATTTTCCTTCTCACCTTTTTTGGATCATCCCCGGGTTATAGCAAAACTCCTTGAAAGTGTTGTCTGTCTTTGCTTTCTCTATTTTCTGTGTCATTCTCTCTTGAACTTACTCTAATCAAGCTTTCTTTCCCACCATCTTAGTGAAATAGTTGTTATCAAGAAGTCCATAATACCAGGTTGGTTGCTCAACCCAATGCTCAGGCCTCTTCTACCCTCACTAATCAGAGGCATTTGATGCAGATAATCATGCGTTCTGTCTTAAAACACTTTTTTCGCTTTTGTGTCTGGGACACTTTCTTTTCTTTCCTTTTTTTTTTTTTTTTTTTTTCCAAGGCAGGGTCTCACTCTGTTGCCCAAGCTGCAGTGCAGTAGCGCAATCACAGTTCACTGCAGCCTGGACCTCTAGAGCTCAGGTGATTTTCCTACCTCAGCCTCCTGAGTGGCTGGGACTACAGGGGCATGCCACCACACCTGGCTAATTTTTTGTATTTTTTGTAGAGATAGGGTTTCGCCTTGTTGCCCAGGCTGGACTAGAACTCCTGGGCTCAAGCCATCCTCCCTGTTTGGCCTCCCAAAGTGCTGGGAATACAGGTGTGAGCCTCCGCACCCAGCCTCTGGGATACTTTCTTGGTTCTCCTTCTGTCCAGTTGATGACTCATTCTTTTTTTTTTTTTTCCTTTTTTTTGACACAGAGTTTTTTGCTCTTGTTGCCCAGGCTGGAGTGCACTGGCAATCTCGGCTCACTGCAACCTCCGCCTCTCAGGTTCAAGTGATTCCCCTGCCTCAGCCTCCCAAGTAGCTGGGATTACAGGCATGCACCACCACACCAGGCTAACTTTTTGTATTTAGTAGAGACAGGGTTTCACCATGTTGGTCAGGCTGCCCTCGAACTCCTGACCTCAGGTGATCCACCCACCTTGGCCTCCCAAAGTGCTGGGATTACAGGCGTGAGCCACCATGCCTGGCCTCATTCTTTTTCCACTTACCTCCCCAATCTTTAAATACTTAGAGATCCCAGGGGTCAGTTTTTGGCCCACTCTTCTCTATCTACATCCACTTCTCAGGGATCTCGTTGAGACCCCCGGCTTTAAGTATACTGGCTATGTCCACGTGCTGATGGCTCCCAAATTTATATCTCTAGCCAGGCCACATCTCTATTTTGAACTCCAGACTTCAACATCTTGGTGCTGCCCCAATATCTCCACTTGGATTTCTAACAGGCATGTCAAAATTAACAAGTGTGAAGCTGAACTCCTAATTTCTGTCACCCAGGCTGGAGTGCCGTGGTGCAATTCATAGCTCACTGTAACCTCAAACTCCTGGGCTCAAGAGATCCTTCTGCCTCAGCCTCCCAAAGCACAGGGATTACAGGCATGAGCTACCATGCCTAGCCTCAAGCCTCTATCTTGACTCTTACTTACACACCACATCTAATTCATCTGATCATCCTATCAGCTGTACCTTTACAATATGTTCAGGATTCAATCACTTGCCATCTTTATTGCTACAACTAATCATCCTCTCTCTCCTGGATTATTTTTTTGACCTCATGATTGGCCTTCTTGTTTCTATACCACCTCCCTTCCCAACAAGAAGAGGTAATTTTCAGCATAGAAGCCATTTATTTAATATTTATTAAATGAATATTTGCTGTGTCTGAAATGTGAAATCTAGTCAAGTGTCTGTTCCATCTCCCTAGAGTAAATGCTGAAACTTGCCCAATGGCCCAAAGCCTGAAAATGGTCTGGCTTTGGGTTCATTTCCTAGCTAACCCTTCTTGTTCACTATTCTCCAGCCATAATGGCCTCTTTGCTCTCCCTCAAATGTATCTCCACCTTAGGCACTCTCTATTTAGTGCTCACTCTGCCTAGAATATGCATCCCCTAAATCTTCTTACGGCTCTCACTTCCTCACTTCTTCCAGGTGTCTGCTCAAGTTTTGCCCAATCAGTAAGACCTTCATGAGAGAGCACTACCAGCCCCCAGCCCTGACACTCCCTATCCTCTTGTCCTCACTTTATTTTTCTTCATGGCACAGATTTATGCTCTAACAATATTATCATAGATTTTCTTGCATAAATACTTGTGTATAAATGACTCCCTCCACTAGAATGCAGACTCCACAAGAGGAGGAATTTGAAGTTATTTTGTTCACTGCTGTAATCTCAATATTCAGTAGTTTCTGGCACACGGTGGATACTCAACAAGTATTTGAAGAATGAATAAGTTGCTAGATAGAATACAGAACACTCAGTTAAATTTGAATTTCAAATAAACAACAATTAATTATTTTGTGTAAGTATGTCCCATGGAATATTTGGACATGTTATGCTAAAATTTTTGTTTATTTGAAATTCACATCTAACTGGGTACTTATATTTTTATCTACTAAATCTGGTAACCTTATGAATGAACGAATATTTATTGAGGTTCCTGAAGAATGAATGGAACTCTGGACAAAGGTTTGGAAAGGACATTTTGGCAGAAAGGCTAAATTTGACAAGGTACACAGGTGTGAAAGCAATGTCGTTCATTAAGAAAAGAGTGATTTAGAAAGTGTAGCTTACCCTCAACTCTTCCAGAATTACTTTGCTGGAGGGTACATTTAAAGAGGGTCTGTAGGTTGGGAGTAGTGGCTCACGCCTGTAATCCTGTTCATCTGCAAATCCTGTCAGCCGTATCTTCACAATATGTTCAGGGTCTGACCACTATCCATCTCTCTTGCTACAACTGTGGTCCAGACTAATTATCATCTCTTTCCCAGATTACTTTATTGGCTTCAGGACTGGCCTTCTTGTTTCTGCACCACCTCTGCTGGGAGGCAGAGGGAGGATCGCTTGAGCCCAGGAGTTTGAGAACAGCCCTGGCAACACAGTGAGAGCTTGCCTCCACAAAAGATTTTTTTAAAAAATTAACCGAGTATGGTGGCACATGCCTGTAGTCTCAGCTTCTTGGGAGGCTGAGGCAAGAAGGATCACTTGAGCCTGGGAAGTTGAGGCTACAAGGAGCCATGATCCTGCCACTGCACTCCAGTCTGGGCGAGGGAGCAAGATTATGTCTCAAAAATAAAGTAATTAAAATTAAAAAGGTCTGTGTCAAAAATTGGACAGATTTTAAGTCTTGTCTTTGTAGATGGGTGATATTAAAAGTTTATAGGACATTTAAGACAGAATTTTGCTTTTCTACCATGCCATTCATACAGAAAAGGACATTCAAAATATAAAAAGAACATTCTCAGGGTAAGAGAAGATATATTTTTCCTTTTGACTTGGGATTATATTAAGTCATTCACAATTACCATGTTATTAATACTGCTGATAATTTTAGGCCTAATTTTTCTGGGCCAACGCTCCTTCCTTATAGTGGAGAAACTTAGATGCTTATTAGTTCTTTTCATCTGAGAAAGAAGAATTTGCCTTATATGGTGGATGCTATGGTGTGGGACCCAAAGGCCCCTTCAAGACTGAGGCCCTCGTTCACCCAGCCGTTGGAAATTGTGGTGACTGACTGCTCTTGTTTGAATTATTTTCTGTGACTTGCCATTAACCGAAGATAGCCACTTTGCCCAAGTCACACTCTATCCCTGGGGTGGCCCACATCTTAGCCCCCAGAGCAATCTGTGGCACCATCCGAGACCTTTGTGATTTCAATGCAGTTCATCTTCTCCCTCTGTTAAGTCCTTCTTTTTTTTTTTCATCTCCTATTGATGTGAATCTGGTGACACCTCCCACTCTCCGCCATAAATTTACTGTATACTAACCCCCATCTCAAAGTTGGCTTCTTGGGGACTGACCTGAGATAGTTGGTTCCAGGAATGGTCTGAGGAAGCCAAGTGTAAAGTAGGTCACCAGCAAGGAGGACATCATGACTAGGGGTAGGTGGAGCATGGACAGTGCTTAGCATGCTGTAGCCACGTGCTTGTTAAAACTTTCATGGTAGTAGGCAGGGTACAGTGGTCACGCCTATAATCCCAGCTACTCAGGAGGCTGAGGCAGGAGAATCGCTTGAACCTGGGAGGCAGAGGTTGCAGTGGGCTGAGATCACGCCACTGCACTCCAGTCTGAGTGACAGAGGGAAACTAAAACTTTCATGGTAGTAAACTGGGATGAGATGTTTGTGGAAGGCAGTGCAGGGGCCTCAGGCATTTGAGAAGTTCAAGGGAAGTCATAATTATAAAAACTATGGAAATGGCTGGCTGTTACTGGACATTTAATGTATTGAAGAAGAACAATGAAAGGCTGACAGTGATTAATCAACAATCAGAAAGTCAGAAGCTCTCCTTGGCTTCATAATAAACAGACTCTTATTCTGCAGTTGGAACACAGAAAAAAAAACTGAGGATCAGGCCCAAGTCTAAAATATAAAAGAAGGGGAGCCGCAAAAGAGATTGAACTCAGGTTATCCACCTCTATTGCACTGGTTCCTCTCTGTCAGCTCATGCCTATGGACCATAGAGGGTTCCTATGGCAGGCTGACAGAAGAGGGAAAAGGCCATGCCAGGGTCACAACTTGGTGTGTGGATGCAACATGAAAATGGTCTTTGGCTGCACTACAGCTTCATTGTAGCCCTGCAGAGTGAGAGCCTGGAAGACAATGGCAAAGGAAATCCTACCAACTGGCAGATTTCTGGGCAGTGCACCTAGTCAAATACTTTTTTTTTTTTTTTTTTTTGTAGAGATGGGGTTTCACTATTTTGACCAGGCTGGTCTTGAACTCCTGGCCTCAAGCAATCCTCCTGTGTTGGTCCCCAAAAGTGCTGAGAACATAGATGTGAGCCACTGTGCCTGGCCTGGTCAAATATTTTTGGTGGTTAGCTTGGCTGGCTTGCTAAGAGCAGGGCAGAAAGATTGGAAGATTGGTAGCAAAGATATTTAAAGAAGAGGTGTGTCGATGGCCCTATGGCCATGGCCCAAACTGTGAAGATTTTGAATCCTATTGTTAATGCCCATAAGCGAGCATCCACTGTGGAGGAAGCACTGAAGAACCAAGTACACAGGATGACTTAACTGGTCATCTACTAAAGGATGACTAGCCAGCCCCTGTCACGCTATAGTGCTGGCACAATGGGCACATGAACCAAGCAGCCCTGATGGCAAGGATGGAGGCTGTACATGGGCTCACAGCATGGACTCCCACTCGGCAAGGCTGATCCTGCTACTGCAACTGCCCTATGACCAACCTGCCAGCAACACAAACCAACCTTGCGTACTCACTACGGTGCTATATCTCCAGCTGACCAATTAACCATTTGGTATTAATTACATTGGATCCTTTCTACACCAGAAGGGGCAGTAATTAATCTTGATAAAAATGGATACATATGGATGTAGGTTTGCTTTTCCTACCCACAGTGTGTTAGCCAGCACCACCTTCTGAATAATTAGTTTTTATCCAGAAATATAGAATGCCACATGATATTCTATTAGTTCAAGGAGCCCACTTTACAGCAAAGGAGAGTAAAAGTAGACACATGGTGGTGAGACCAACTGGTTCTACCACCCAGACCCTGCCAGCCTGCTGAAGGGATAAAATGGTCTTTGTAAGGAAGTCACAGAAGCTTAGGCTTGGAGATGACAACCTAAGAAGATGGGGCATCATTTTCCAGATTGCAGGACATATCCTAAATCAGCTACCACTCTATGGTGTTGCGTCCCCACTGGGAAGAATACTTGGGTCTAGGAAACACAGTGAAAATAGAAGTGACTGTGCTTATCATCACTGTCTGTGACTACTAGGAATATGTGATTTCTGTCCTTGCAGCTCTTTGCTCTGTGGGTTTACAGGTTTTATATTCTAAAGGAAAACACACTAGGGGACACAGCAGTAGTCCCATTGATTTAATTTAATTTTATTTTTTTCTTTTTGAGACAAAGTCTCCCTCTTTCACCCAGGCTGGAGTGCAGTGGTACAATCTGGGCTCACTGCAACCTCTGCCTCCTAAGTTCAAGTGATTCTCCTGCCTCAGCCTCCCGAGTAGCTGGGATTACAGGTGCACCCAGCTAATTTTTTGTGTTTTTAGTTGAGATGGGGTTTCACCAAGTTGGGCAGGCTGGTCTCAAGCTCCTAACCTCAAGTGATCTACCTGCCTCGGCCTCCTAAAGTACTGGGATAACAGGCATAACCCACTGCACCTGGCCAGTCCCATTAAGTTTTATAGCTAGTGCCTAATTACTTTAGGCTTCTTGTTATAGGAGACAAGAAAAAGGGAATCACCATTCTGGGGATGTGTCATATTGGGGATTCAGCAGGGGTCATTGACGCTGATCACTAGGAGGAAGTAAAACTGCTGATATACAGTAGTGCCAGGAAAAGTATACATATTTGGCACCCAGGGCATCTCCAGGAGAATCTCCTTGTACTCCCTTAAGCAATTTTGATGGTAAATTGCCAAGTGCCACGGTTGCAGCCTAAGACATGGCAACCAGGGTCTCAGACCCATCAAAGATGAGTGTCTAGGTCATACCACCAGCTAAGCCACTGAAACCAACAGAGATGATAGCCAAGGATGAGGGGACTCTAGAATGGGTAGAAGAGTGAGATAATCAGCTGGTCTCTCAGGATCCATTGCTGTAGTGACAGGGCTGTGGTTTTTCCTGCCAACCCTCTCCTTAAATTTCCCAGAAAAAGAACCAGTCAGAATCTTGGAGGAACTTGCAAAGACTAATATACAAAATAAACAATCCAAGCAGCCGAAAGGGTGGACTATAGTTAATGCTGTGCACTGCCCAGAACTTCCCTGCAGGACTCAGATACCATTTCCCCAGCTGTTGGGAGTGTTGGCGGAAGGGCTTTCAGCTGAGTCACTCTCCAGGAAATGTTCTCAGTCCCTCACCCAAGGACATTCACCGCCTGGGGTCAGTCCCCAGTCACTGACTGATGGAGGCAGCATACAAAGGCCCATCCCCCTTTGCACCAAGATGGGACAAGATGGGCTATCCAGAGCTCCCCTCTGACTGCAGCCTGGCTTTGTTCCAGCTGCTCCCCAGTTCAGCTCTTCCCTCTTTTCAATCATATCTCCTTCCATGCCCATTGGTGCTGACCCACAAGACATACCCCAATAAACCTCCAGCAGGTAAATCTGTCTGAGTCAGTCTCAGGGTACCTGACCTAAGAAAACGTTATCAATTTACTGTAATTTATGAGTTAAATGGGACACAACATAAGGAAAGAGTCATCTGATAATTCACAAAGGAAATTGCAGAGGAACTGGATGACTAGTGCTATTAGATAATAAGAGTGTTGTTGGGTTAATCTTTACAGATAGAGGAAGATTCCCTGTTGAGATTGTGTCCAGAGGCGAATCAGAATGATGCATAAATGAAATAGAAGTTTTGGGCAAAGAGAATAATATCAGGCAATGTTCTTTGAGAGGCAACATATCAGACACATCTTGTCTTCTGTAAATGGGACCCAGGACAGCAGTGCTACAACCGATAGTGAATGCACAACTTTGATAGGTCTCCCAGGGTTACACTCTGGGACATAGAAGCGGGGGCACTGGAGTGGATGAACCAGAGAATCTTGAGGCCCCAGGCCCTCCTGAACTGTTGAGGTTAGCAGAAGTAGCTCACTATCTCACGCTGGCGGAGAGGAGCCTCTCCTGTACAAAAGACCCTTCAAAAACCTTGCCTGAGGCAATTGCCTCACAAAATGGTGAGTGTCCTTCTTAGGACCCGTGCCTGGCTCCCTTCATTGCCTCAAGAGCTGGCTAATATGAACCGGCAGGAAATGAGAAGGTGTACAGACAGGTGGATCTTGAGGGAGGTGGGCTAGAGAGGGTAGAATCTAAGGCTGGGTAGGTGAGAGTTCGTTGATATAAGAGCATCTTCCTATGATGAGGAGTTTCATGTCCTATCTAGGACATCTGAGCCAGTCCCAGGATGTGCTGGGATTGCTCCCTAAAAATTGAACATGATGGTGACCTGCAATAAGGCCAGAGGTGCTCCAACTGTCTTGTGGAGTTCTGAGGAAGAGGTTAGAAAGATTGGGGAGATGTAAATATAGGAATGGATTTATTATGTGATACTGAGAACCTGCTCCCTAAGCATGTGGTCTAAGGAACATCCCTTCCATGGAAGCAATAAGGATGAGCTGCTGAGAGGGGTACAGACATCTTTGAGAAGCTCAGTTTTGGCTATCCTCCACAGGGCAGAGGTAACTGTAAGGCTCTCTAGTATCAGTGACGGTGACAGAATTCCAGCATAGCAAGGTCCAGGTGGTAGCACTTAACAAAAAGCAAGGTGGATGTAACAGAAACAGTCAGCAAGGTTGAAATGTCAGCCAGGTGTCTCCTTTTACAAGGTTTTGTGGCAATGGCTAATAAACAGACCATAGTGATCCTGGAGGGACAAGGTAGGTAGCCAGATGACTAAGAAGTTGCTTCACTTATATGACAAGAAAAACTTGAGAGTTTGGTGAACCTACATCAATTGCAGAAGTGGAAAATCATGACCTCTCAGATCTGAATCAGTTCTCACTCCCAGAGGCCATCAATTGAAGGAGAGTCTGGGTCCCTTTGAGAAAGGACTCTATAATGACACTACAGGAATAGACATTATTTGTCTAATTCCTTCCCTAAACGGACCTGTGGTCATGTACCAAAAAAAAAGATACAGAGGAGAAAAGGGAATCCTCAGCCCTTTGAGAGCTATTGGATAGAGGGCACTCAAAACACCATTATCATCCCCCAGTTACAGTGGAAACTTATGGAAGCAAGGCGATCAATGAAATCCTGGCCCAAGTCTGACAGTGGTCCAGTAAGTCTCTAGGCCCCTCCTGTGGTTATTACCCTGGTTCCCAACTGTGTAATTAGAATGCAAATTAACATCAGGTAGAATCTTACATTAAATACCTGAGCTGTAGAGTAAGAGCTATTATAGAGGGAAGAGCCAAGTGAAGGTGCCTGAAACTGCTCTCCTCTGGGCAACATAGTAAACCAAGAAAATACTGTATCCCAGAAGGAACTGCAGATGTAGGCAAAGGGATGCAAGGGTAGTGGCCTCCACCAAATCTCTTTAATTCACCTGCATGCCTCTAATGAGCACCAGGTGGATTAAGGTAGGTGGAGATGGGGGCTACCCAGTTGCAGCTGTTTTTTCCAGATGCTGCATCTTTACTAGAACAGATTAACAGACCCTGGCACTTGGAATGCAACTGTCATTAACAGTGACAGTGCTCTTTCTCATCACCATCAGTAAAGAAAATTTTAAAACCAACTTCTTTTTACAAGGCAGCAGGACATAGTCACTGCCTTGGCACTGTTTTCCTGTGTTAACTCTTGTTTCTGTTACTACATAGCCCACAGGGACCTTGACCATCTCAATCATCTGTGGAAACAGAACATTATGCCTATTTATTGAATTAATGACATCAGGCTCATTTTGACTCAGCAGGAATTGGTGAGAACTTTGGATGCCCTAGTAAATACAATTGTGTCAAAGGGTGGAAGATAAACACCACAAGGATTCGTGGATGGAAGTAGATTTATATTAGTCCATTCTCACAGAGCTATAAAGAACTATCTGAGACTGGGTAATTTATAAAGAAAAGGTTTAATTGGCTCACAGCTCGTCAGGCTGTACAGGAAGCGTGGCTGGGGAGGCCTCAGGAAACTTACAATCATGGTGGAAGGCAAAGGGGAGGAGGCACGTCTTACATGGCTGGAGAAGTAGGAAGAGAGAGCAGCGGGAGGTGCCACACACTTTTAAACAACCAGATACCATAAGAACTCACTCACTATCATATGAACAGCAAGGGGAAAATCCGCCCCCATGATCCAGTCACCTCCCACCAGGCCCCTCTTCCAACACTGGGGATTACAACTCAACACGTGGTTTGGGCAGGATCACAAAGCCAATCTATATAAGATGCAATTGCAGACAAGCTCTGGGGATTTATAGCAATCTTCCATGGAGGTTATAAAGCTACTAGTGATAGTAGGTCTATATATTATTGTAATTCACCCATAATAGACAATAAAAAGAAAGGAAAAGTTTCGGGATGGGGGGCACGTAGTCTACAATAACCTTTTGTGTGTTTACTGTCTCTTGCTTTTTAGGTATGATCATATTGCTGCTGCAGTTTGAGAACTAATGAGAGAAAGGCATCAGAAAGAACCTTACAAACAGGGATTTGTTGTTGTTTTGTGTATAATTTTCTAGGGGGAATCTTGTCTTCTTATTGCTTCTGCCAGGAAGCCCAAACGACATGATTTCCTTAGAAGCAGACAATAGTCCCTGTTACGTTGGGAGGAACAAGCTAATAAAAAAAGATGTGAAAAACTACAGGAGTGTGCAATTAGGTGTGGACACTGGCATCACATGGTGGAAGAGAATGCAAGAGTCAGCACAGAAGTGGCGGGTCCCAAGCAAGCAGTGATGCATGAGGGAGGGTGAGAAGTGAAAAGCAGCCCGAAGTCAGGCAACGCAGAATGGACCGAGAACAGGTGACTGTGGATGAGATAAAAGGCATGGAGGCCAAGCACAGCGGCTCATGCCTATAATCTCAGCACTTTAGGAGGCCAAGGTGGGCGGATCACCCAAGGTCAGGAGTTTGAGATCAGCCAGGCCAATATCGTGAAACCCTGTCTCCATTTTAAAAGATACAAAAAGGCCGGGTGCGGTGGCTCACGCCTGTAATCCCAGCGCTTTGGGAGGCCAAGGTGAGCAGATCACCTGAGGTCAGGAGTTTGAGACCAGCCTGGCCAACATGGTGAAACCCCCAAGTCTACAAAAATACAAAAATTAGCCTGGCATGATGGCAGGTGCCTGTAATCCCAGCTACTTGGGAGGCTAAGGCAGGAGAATCACTTGAACCCAGGAGGTAGAGGTTGCAGTGAGCCGAGATCATGTCACTGCACTCCAGCCTGGGCAATAAGAGCAAAACTCAGTCTCAAAAAAAAAAAAAAAAAAAAAAAAAAGAAAGGGAAGGAGGGAGAAGCAGAGTTGTGAAAAGCTTAAATAAGAGAATAGAAAAAAAAAATCAATATGAGTCTGTGACATTTTATAGGGAGGACAGCAATGCTGAATGACATCAATCTTTACAAGGCTGTTCTACCTGAAAACAATTATGAATATTTGTTCCAGTTATAAAATCAATTGTTTCCAGAAAAGAAAATCACAAATTATCCTAAAAATGTGTTTTCAAAAGTACTTTTATAACTTCTTGTTAGAAAAATTATGCTGATCTATTTTAGATGGTTCATAAAATTAGCAAAAAGAAAAAAACACCGTAATTCTACCACTTAGAGATTAATAATTACCATTAATATCTTGATGTTTATCATCTAAAAGTTTCGTGTGTGTATTCTATTTTGATAAAAATAGGATCCTGTTGTGTAACACAATTTCTTTTTTAAAATGCACTATTTTCGTCTGTAAGAAATCACATTCAGTTTCCAAAAGAACTGAGTAAATGATAGAAAATATTTTCTGGGATTGCTTTTTATTTGAATTTTCAACATCCAATTTTTTTCTTCTGGAATGTGCTATATATCACTCTACCATAAAGCCAGGACCAGATCAGGCCTGGTCTGGCCCTTTTTTCCCTGTACAGAACTCCACAGCCTCCCTCATGTGACATTATCAGTAGCTTGCTACAGCTGACCCACATATTTAATTTATTTTTATGGGCCTTTTTCTGGAACAATAAAAAAAAAAATCTGGGATATCTGCCATGATGAATGGAAAGGAAGTGCTGTCAATCTTGGAGAACAGCAGTGCAGATCACTGCCCTGACCTCCCCATGACTCAACTGCCTGTGTTTTCACTTTGGTCCTCTTTAAGGCTGGAAGACTAATTGAATAGAGGTTGAGGAGGCCAGGTAATAAGTGAGGTGTATATAATGACTCAAAGGCATCTTGCCTCGTCATTTTGGGCAAGTTACTTAAGTTCTTTGAGCCTTGGGTTCCTTCCATCAGCTAGAATAATACCTATGCCATGAAATAGTGGCAAGAACTGAATGAGACTGTATGGATATTGGATGATGTTTCTGCAGTATGTGCAGAAACAACAATCCACTCATTCTTCAAACTTGTGCACTAAAAGTAAGAGGGTTTATGGAAAAAACGGGATTGAAGCAGTTCATTCAAGGCCTATGCAGCTTTGTAACCAAAGCAGTGACAGTAACAATACCCATCCTAATAAAATGCACCATAGTTAAGCTTCTATAAAGAAGGAATACTAATTAAATTTATAAGATTGCCTTTGCCTTTAAGAAAAGGTGATGGTTACTTGATGGAAGAGGATGTGAGTGAGAGTTGATGCTGCCAAGTTACACAGATGAGGGCAAAATGCACTGAGACCCAGTGAGTACCTCCAAGATACAGCCAAGAAAGTGGGGTGAATGGGCATCATGTTCAGTTCTGAATTACTTCATGGTTTCTTTTTTTAAAAACTTATTAGGGCACATTAGCTGCAAAATAGTAACATGTGGGCATAGGGCTGCAATTTTTTTTTTTTTTTTGAGATAGGGTCTCACTCTGTCACCCAGACTGGAATAGAGTGGCGCCGTCACGGCTCACTACAGACTTGGCCTCCTGGGGTCAAGCAATCCTCCTGCCTCAGCCTCCCAAGTAGCTGGGATTACAGATGTGTGCCACCACACGCAGCTAGTTTTTGTATATTTTTGTAGAGATGGGGGTTTGCCATGTTGCTCAGGCTGGTCTCAAACTCCTGGGCTCAAGTAATCCCCTAGCCTTGACCTCCCAAAGTGCTGGGATTACAGGCATGGGCCACTGCGCACAACTTAGAGCTGCAAAATATTAACATGCTGGGGAAAATCACATATGAAAGCAATCTTGATTATAGTGATATCTCTGGATTTATCATTTATGTGTGGACTAATTTCCAAGATAGATATAGATGGTACAGCAAAACAGACTGTCCCTAGTACAGGGGATGGTTCGTAGTAAGTGCTCCTTAAATGACTGTGAAGTCATCTTCATGATTCTTTTCTTTTTTTTTGAGACAGGATCTCACTCTGCCACCCAAGCTGGAGTGCAGTGGCGCAATCATGGCTCACTGTAGCCTCAAACTCCTGGGCTCAAGCAATCTTCCTGTCTTGGCTTCCCAAAGTGCTGGGATTAAAGGCATGAACCATCACACCCAGCCTGTCTTCATTATTCTCATCATACTCATCATCAAAATTATCATCATATATGTTAATCCCCACTAGTCAGGAATTCAGAATAGAGAAGTAAGTTACTACATAGAGCCAGCATACAATGAGACATAAGGAAAACCCATTCTAAAGCAAGATCCTGACCCTAGCCAGAGGCGTTATGTATGTTTCTGTTAAAACAAGAACTCATTCTAGGATGTCACCAGTTTTGCGTCCCAATAGAAAGTGACAGGTGAAAATAGATTCAGATGGTTTGGGGGAATCTCCATATTGAGATTTGGAATTTAGCATTTTGTAAGTAATCTACTTGTGGCAAAATGGTGTGGGTGGACTTATTTAGTGTCCAAAATGGAGAACGGAATTGGATTTCTCTGATTTTATTTTTACCAGTTATCTGCTTAAATGGAATTATGAGTGAAGGGAAACCAGGTTTAATCTCTCTATTCTACACAGTTGCAGATTTAACATTTATTGCAAAAGGACATGGAAAAATAGAGAGCTCATGCTTTACCAAGATCTGACCTTTACGTATGAGCTACTAATGTTTTCTTGTTTTTGCGACAGTCTTTTGTCCTGCTTGATTGTTTGACAGAAATTTGAGGAAAGAGGCAATAATTTCTTTCTTTCTTTTTTTTTTTTCTGAAATGGAGTCGTGCTGACGCCAGGCTGGAGTGCCATGGCACGATCCCGGCTTACTGCAACCTCCGCCTCCCAGATTCAAGTGATTCTCCTGCCTCAGCCTCCCAAGTAGCTGGGACTACAGGCGCGCACCACCATGCCCAGCTAATTTTTCTATGGTTAGTAGAAATGAGGTTTCACCATGTTGCCCAGGATGGTCTCAATCTCTTGACCTCGTGATCCGCCCACCTCGGCCTCCCAAAGTGCAGGGATTACAGGTATGAACCACCGTGCCTGTCCAATAATGATTTTAAGAATTGAAAAACTGCAAGGTGGGCAGATCACTTGAGCTCAGGAGTTGGAGACCAGACTGGAAAACATGGTGAACCCTGTCTCTACCAAAAATACACACACACACACACACACACACACACAAAGTTAGCTGGGCATGGTGGTATGTGCCTATAGTACCAGTTACTTGGGAGGCTGAGGTGGGAGGATTGCTTGAGCCTGGGAGGCAGAAGTTGCAGTGAGCCGAGATTGTGCCACTGCACTCCAGCCTGAGCAACCCGATGAGACCTGTCTCAAAAAAAAAATTGAAAAACTGAGTCCAAAATGTAGAGGCCAGTAAGAAAAAATAAAGAATAAAAAAGAATTGAAAAACAATTACTTTGCATAAGTTGAGCATGGTGGCTCATGCCTGTAATCCCACCACTTTGGGAGGCCAAGGTGGGCAGATCACTTGAGGTTAGGAGTTCGAGACCGGTCATGACCAACATGGTGAAACCCCATCTCCACTAAAACATATATATTTTGTGTGTGTGTGTGTATATATATATGTAAAATGATATATTTATATATTTGTAATATATTTATATGTAATATTTATAATATATTTATATATAAGTTATATATTTATATATTATATATAATAATATGTTTATATATATTTTTATATATACATATATAAAATTAGCCAGGCATGGTGGTGGGTGCCTGTAATCCCAGATATTCAGGAGGACGAGGCAGGAGAATCTCTTGAACTTGGGAAGCAGAGGTTGAAGTAAGCCGAGATAATGTCACTGCACTCCAGTCTAGGGGACAGAGTGAGACTCCATCTAGAAGAAAGAGAAGAGGAGAGGAGAGGAGAGGAAGGAAAAGAAATATTACTTTGTGCAGAATCTTCTTCAAATGTTGATAGGAAAGCAAGCAAGCAAGAAAGAAACAATTACTTTGTACAGAATCTTCTTCAAATGTTGATGAAAGAGAAAGAAACAAAGAAAGAAAAGAAAGAAAGAAAGAAAATGACTTTGTACAGAATCTTCTTCAAATGTTGATGAGAGCTTCAGTCTCAGAATCTACATAGTGCCACAATAGCTCAACTCTCCTTTGCTTGACATAAGCCCTAGCCTAAGGCTGTCTCGGGGAGCTACAGTAGCCCAACTGGCAGAAGCAAATGTAAAGTTGAAAAGACATAACCTAGAATGGTACTTATTTTCGTAAAACTGTCCACAAATGGTGGAACACAACAATGTTATGAATTTAGACATTCAAGGATCAGGAAATTCCAGAGTTAAGGTTCTTATATTGATTAATCTATATAGCACATTTAATAGGGTTTATAATATGCCCTGAAAATAAAAGCCGTAATGGGCTATGATTTTGTTTAAAGGGAAAATGGGAAGACCAGCTTATGGCTGGAGAGATCAAATAAATAGTGTTATGAAAACCTTTGGAGGCTGAGCACAGTGGCTCTCACCTGTAATCCCAGCACTTTGGGAGGCCGAGTTGGGTGGATCACTTGAGCGCAGGAGCTGAGACCAGCCTGGCCAACATGGTGAAACCCCATCTCTACTAAAAATGCAAAAATTAGCTGGGCATGATGGTGTGTGCCAGTAGTCTCACCTACTCAGGAGGCTGAGGCAGGAGAATCTCTTGAACCCGGGAGGTGGAGGTTGCAGGGAGCTGAGATCGTACCACTGCACTCCAGCCTGGGCTACAGAGCAAGACTCCATCTCAAAAAAAATAAGAAAAGCTTTGGAACCTGATGCTTTGATTATGTATGTTCTTAGCTTGTAGGCTTCATTAGTATCTATTTTTCTTGGGTTAAGTAGAAGGCACATTTTCAAAAAAGGTAATTGTTTGCTAAAGTAGAATCCTTAAAAGATTTTTTTTTTTTTTTGCATCAGAAAGCCTTAAGTCTAAGTTCTTGCAAAAAAACCATAAATGTTCTATTTTGTGTTTTTTTCTTAAATACATTATTTAAATCTTCATGACTTTAGATTGGCTTGATTTGTTTCCCTTCCTCCATTGGGAGTACACTGCTGCCAAGTTTAAAGTTTTTAACAATCATTTTTGAATGACATAAATGCAAAAAAATCTCAACTGTCTGTCTGCAATAGGAAAAATTATATTTCTTTCACCATTGTTTTACTACAGACTCATGAAGTTATTTTTATAAAACTAACTTTTTTTTCCATGAGGGAGAAAGTTCAGTGCAAATATATAGAACTAAAACCTAAACTAAATTTTTCTAGGAAATTCCTTAGTAAATGAGTGACTATGGTATGGTCTTAAATATTACTATTTTTGAGTTTTTTTGGTTTTGATTTTCACTGACTTAGTGATTTGGGCAACGCAAATGATCTTTCTAAACTTCCTCTTCTCAAAGTAAAATTGACTATAGTTTATGTAATAGGCTGCAGTAGCTACTGTTATTTATCTTCTCTGCAAGACTTCCCAACACCTTTCTTCCATTAACATTTCTGGCCCTTGGAGTTCTTCCCTGGGATTTCTTGATTTGGAGCCCAGAGAGGAATAGCCTTGCCTCAGAGGTCAAGTCCTAGAGAGATATGAAGGTATGTATGCGTGCAGGTTGCAGGGTAGAGGACGTGCCATCTTCACCATGTGCAGAAGTCTGTCTGGAGTCAAAGAGGATAAAAACAAGCAGAGACAGAGAAATGGCAACACATGGGCTGAGGGTGGGTGGGAGATGGAGCCATTCGGAGCACTCATGAGCAAACATGAAGTGAGACATTTCTTCTTTCCAGTCCCAGAAGCCCAGGTCCTGTAGGTCCTGATCAATCCCTTGATCCTACGAGCTACTCCATTATCCTGAGCCTCACGAACTAGGATAATACCTTTTATACTAAATCTAATTTTACAGTTAGATTTCTGATATCTGCAACCCAATTCTGTTGTGTGGAGTCTTTCTCTTTTTTCTGAGGAAGTCTTGCTCTGTCACCCAGGCTGCATGGAGGGCAGTGGTGCGATCTCAGCTCACTGCCACCTCTGCCTCCTGGTTCAAGTTGATTCTCCTGCTTCAACCTCCCAAGTAGCTGGTATTACAGGTGCCTGCCACCACGCCTAGATAATTTTGTATTTTTAGTGGAGATGGGGTTTCACCATGTTGGCCAGGCTGGTCTCAAACTCCTGACCTCAGGTGATCTGCCCACCTTGGCCTCCCAAAGTGCTAGGAGTACAGGCATGAGCCACTGCATCTGGCTGTGTGGAGTGTTATATAGGGCAATGTTTCTTAAACTGTAGCACGCATTAGAATCACCTGAGCGCTTGTTAAACACTGCTGGGCCCCATTCTTACAATTTCTGATTCAGTAAATCTGGCAGGGAAACCTGAGAATTGGCTTTTTTTTTTTTTTTTTTTTGAGACAAGGTCTTGCTCTGTCACCCAGGGTTAACTAGAGCGGCACGATTCTAGCTCCCTGCAGCCTTGAACTGCTAGGCTCAAGCAATCCTCCTGCCTCAGCACCCTGAGTAGTTGGGACTATAGGCGTGTGCCATCATGCCTGGCTAATTATAACATTTTTTTGTAGAGATGGAGTTTGCTGTGTTGCCTAGGTTGGTCTCAAACTCCTGGGCTCAAGCGATCCTCCCACCTCAGCCTCCAAATGGTTGGGTACAGATGTGAGCCACCCTCACCCAGAGCTGAGAATTTGCATTTCTAACAAGTTTCTTTTTTAAATTATTTATTTATTTATTTGAGATGGAGTCTCACTCTGTTACCCAGGCTGGAGTGCAGTGGCGTGATCTCGGCTCACTGCAAGCTCCACCTCCCGGTTTCAAGCAATTCTCCTCCCTCAGCCTCCCAAGTGGCTGGGGCTACAGGTGCGCACCACCACACCCAGCTAATTTTGGTATTTTTAGTAGAGATGGGGTTTCACCATGTTGGCCTGGCTGGTCTCAAACTCCTGACCTCAGGTGATCCACCCAACTCGGCCTCCCAAAGTGCTGGGATTACAGGCTGAGCCACTGCACCATCCTCCAATGAGTTTATATGTGATGGTGTTGCTGTTAGTCCAGTGACCACACTTTCAGAAACACCGATAAAAAGAGTTAATACGGACCTGTATAGCAGCTCGAACTCTTGAGTGAGGAACAGGCTGTCTCACTAAGCAATGAGCTCCCTATCATTGGAAATGTCAGAAGAAACTGGGTGAAGATTTATCAGGGATGCTACAGAAGGGATTTGCATTGTGTGGGAAGTTATATTAGATTTTTAGGTTTCCTTCTAGTACTAATAGTTTATGATTATTTTAAATGTCTTCTATGTAGGAACAAGAAAACAAAGGAACACTCAATCTGTTCCTTCAAATAGCAGGGAAACAAAAACCAAAATGCGTTCCTGCCACAAATGAAGACTTGTTCAGTAAAGCAAATTTCATAACTCATTTCCATATTGATTTTGGGAAACATTTGTTGCCATTCTTTATGAAATTCTGTAGTATATCAGCAAACATTAATTGAGCCCCCATTTAACATTGCTAATAAAGCACATGTTGTCGTTCCTCACGAAGCCCGATATAACAGCTCTACAAATTACATATGTAGATGACTATTGCCAGAATTTATTTTATATTATGTCGAAAATGCTAACTTGAAGATACAATGTTACCAGGTCCAGAAGTTCAGCTCTGTTACTATTACCGAAATCTAGTGGTTAATCCAGTAGAAATATCATATAGGAAAAAAAAAATCCTGTGTCTTCTGTTTCAACTTTTTGTGGAAAAAAAAAAAAAACAAATAGTGTTGAACAAATTTAATAATGAAAATATTATAGCTTTACTGGGCATTGTTACATTTTCATTGTGGTGCAACAATGTTCAAGGATTACATCTTTATTTCCAGTATATGGCACTGCCTATTTTTCAATAATATACCCAGGCTCATGTGCAGCTGGTAGAACCAGGACAGACACACCAGTTGTTGGGTAATGCCCATGATATACTGTTATTAAATATGTTGAAATACCTCTGAATATACCATTTTTTAGAAATCTTTTTTTTTTTTTTGAAGATAGGGTCTCACTCCAGCCCCTTGGGATGGGGTGCAGTGGTGCCTTCATAGCTTTCTTCAGCCTCGAAGATATCCTCCCTCCTCAGCCTCTCAAGTAGCTGGGACTATAGTTGCATGCCACCACATCTGGTTAAATTTTAAAACTTTTTGTAGAAACAGGATCTCGCTATGTTGCCCAGGTTGGTCTCAAACTCCTGGCCTCAAATGATTCCCACACTCGGCTCCCAAAGTTCTAGGATTATAGGCATGAGCCACCACACCTGGCCCCAGAAATTATTCTTAAAGGCAAAAGCCTCAGTAGTAGCTTTTTGGTTAAAAAATGAAACACAACAGGTTATTTTAGTTGTGTTTTGAGACTTAAAAAGTTTAACCAGGTATATTAGTTTGAAGGTACTTTTAAAAAAGAAACCAATGAAAATGAAAAATATACTAGTATTGCATGTTTTCGAAATTACACACACACACACACACACACACACACAGATCTGCCACTTAACTAATCTCACTTTGAGAAAATCATGAGATTCCCCAAGCTCCCTAAAGCTCAGTTGTCTTGTCTATAAAATGCAAAGATTGGACTGGATGTTCCCTGTATTCCTTTTAAAGCTAACATTCTACAGTCTTATGGGGGAGGGGTAGCATAATGATTCATTAAGTTTTCTTTAAACACATTTTGGTTTATTGTAATTTCTAGAATCCAAGAGTTCATTCTATTCATGCCTTTATTTAGAAAATAGAGACACTGAAAATGAGCAGCATATGACTAAACTTCATGGAGAGTGATTACATCATAAAAGGAGAAAACTTGGAGCCCTAGAGCTCTGCAGAAATATGTGTCAGATTTGTGTGCTTGTCAGAGAAGTGTTTGGAGGAAGATTGGTACAACCTATTATTCACGGAGTTCTTCCTGCTCTTCCCAAAGCAGCATATCTCTGTGATTTCTCAGTGAATTTCACAATATGCTCTGTGGTAGCTACATTATTAACTCTTTTATATATTGGGAAATTGAAATAAGTGAAGAAAAGAATTTCTCCAGGTTTATGCAATGGGTAAGTATAAAAATCACTTCTAAAAACAGGAAATTTAGGGGGAGACTCATGTGAAGATACTGAAGAATTGATTTAAACTGTAGAAAGTCAATGTCAGCAGTTTTCTTTTCTACCAACATGACATTAAGTAACTTTAGAGGTAAGAATTATGGATGAATATTATGTCATCACTCTTTATAAAATAGACCAAAGTGCTAAAATGTCAGCTCACTTTTGGCTGCTTTTGAAAATCAAAAACGAAACTCAAAAACACAAATGAAATTAGCTATGGTTAAGTATAAATCAGCACAATTCATGTGAGCACAGTTAAAATGACAGATGGACTGTGTGCCCCTAAATGCAAGATATAGAAGATTGTGCAAAGCAAGGTCTACATATATTAAGTCTGAATTTCCTGGTTTGAAAAGGATTAACCAACCTCAATAGAAGAAAAGCTAAAGAAAACAAGCACTTTATCTGTGGTGAAAACAGAAAATGCTAAAATTTCTCTTGATAATGGCATAATGCTACATGACAGTCAGATTTTGCAACGGCCAGTTCTCACATATTCAGCTAATAATTTAAAACAGTTTTTACCACTTTGTTGAGCCTGATGGTATAATTCACAGCAGACAAAAAAAATACACCCTTCAGCAACTTTTGGCTCGTCATCTAGAGAGTCTGCTGTTTGATATAGTTAATAAAACACTGAAGCTTCATATTACTTCTCTACTGAGCAGAAATATTTCAAGAATTCACAGAGAGAAAAATAAATAAGAATATGATTCTAGTAGAGGAATTGAAATAAATGTGAAGATGGAGGAATATCAAAGTAAAAAAAAATTGGGCCAGGCACAGTGACTCATACCTGTAATCCCAGTGCTTTGGGAGGCTGAGGTGGGTAGGTCACCTGAGGTCAGGAGTTCGCTCAAGACCAGCCTGGCCAAAACAGTGAAGCCCCATCTCTACAAAAATACAAAAATTATCCAGGTATGATGGTGGGTGCCTGTAATCCCAGCTACTCAGGAGGCTGAGGTGGGAGAATTGCTTGAACCTGGGAGGCGGAGGTTGCAGTGAGCTGAGATCATGCCATTGCACTCCAGCCTGGGTGACAGAGCAAGACTCTGTCTTAAAAAAAAAAAAAAAAAAGGGGGGGGGGGGACTAGTTTCACATACTAAAGAATTTCAGTGACTGGGAATTTGTAGGTTGGCATCAATTTGGAAGATCACACATCCATTAATCTATAATATAACTGACTTTTTAAATATCTTAAAGTACACTTGCACACACCATATTGTCATACTGAAAAAATAGATTCATGCAATAATTGTGGCTATAGCAACTGCTTCCATAAACCCAAGAGTTTGGGCATGATGAACAAGGCTAAAGGAAAGGAAGAGGAGCTGGAGTGGTGGAAGGAGATTCAGTAGACTGTGCCTGTAGCATATTGCATGGTCAGTAAAATGGAACCTAGATAGGAGCTCTGTAGGCTTCATTCTACACTCTGTATCATATATCTAGTACCTTCCTACGGCTGTATGTCTGCCCAAAGAATACACAGGCATACCTCATTTTACTGCGCTTTATTGTGCTTCACAGTGCATTTTTCACAAATTAAAGGTTTGTGGCAACCCTGTTGTGATGGTTAATATTGAGTATCAACTTGTTTGGATTGAAGGATACAAAGAATGGTTCCTGGGTGTGCCTGTGAGGGTGATGCCAAAGGAGATAAACATTTGAGTCAGTGGACTGTGAGAGGCAGACCCACCCTCAATCTGAGTGGGCACCATCTAATCAGCTGGAGCGGCTAGAATAAAACAGACAGAAGAAGGTGGAACGAGCAGACTTGCTGAGTCTTCCGGCCTTCATCTTTCTCCCGTGTTGGATGCTTCCTGCCTTCAAGCATCAGACTCCAAGACCTTCAGCTTCTGGACTCTTTAACCTACATCAATGGTTTGCCAGGGGCTCTCCAGCCTTCAGCCACTGACTGAAGGCTGCATCCCTACTTTTGAGGTTTTGGGACTCAGACTGGCTTTCTTGCTCCTCAGCTTGCAAATGACCTATTGTGGGACTTTACCTTGTGATTTTGTGAGTCAACACCCCTTGACAAACTCCCCTTCATGTATACGTCTGCCCTATTACTTCTGTCCCTTTAGAGAAACTTGACTAATGCACCTGTATAAACCAAGTCTATTGGCGCCATTTTTCCAACAGTACATGCTCACTGCGTGTCTCCACATCATAGTTTGGTATTCCTCACAATATGTCAAATTTTAAAATAATCATTATTGTATCTATTATGGTGATATGTAATCAGTGATCATTCATGTTACTATGGTAATTGTTTTGGGGAGCTATGAACTGAACCCATATAAGACTTAGATAAACTTAGATAAATGCTGTGTATGTTCTGACTGCTCCATGGACAGGCCCTTCCCTCATCCCTCTGCTTCTCCTTGGGCCTCCAATTCCCCATAAAACGATATTGAAATTAAGCCAATTAATAACCCTACAATGGCCTCTAAGTGTTCAGGTGAAAGTAAGAGTCGTACATCTCTCACTTTAAATCAAAAGCTAGAAATGATTACACTTACAGGGGAAAGGAGGATGAAAGGCAAGATAGTCCAAAAACAAGGCCATTTTTTTTTTTAATGGGGTCTCACTCTGTCACTCAGGCAGGAGTGCAGTGGCACAATGATAGCTCACTGCAGCCTCAAACTCCTGGACTCAAGTGATCCTCCCACCTCAGCCTCCTGAGTGGCTGGGACAGGCATATGCTACCATGCCCAGTTAATTAAAACTTTTTTTTCATTCATGTTCTGCTTATGCTATGGCAATTGTGCTATGGCACCTGGCTAATTTTCTGTATTCTTGATGCTCTGGCATTTGGGGTCTTGTGGACTCCGGGAACTGCCCCTCCAAGGATTAACTAATTTCTAAAGATAAGGAATTTGCCTGCCAGTATGCCTTTAATATGTAAACCAACCAATTCCAAGACTATATTGCCCACTTGTCACCTTTTATCAGACTTCTAAAATTTTTTGTGTGTATGGAGATGGGGTCTCGCTATATTCTCCAAGCTGGTCTCAATATCCTAGCCTCAAGGGATCCTCCTGCCTCTGCCTCCCAAAGGACTACAGGCATATGCCACCCCACCTGGCCAACAAGGTCTCTTGCATTAATAGGAGAGTTGTGAGTACAAAGGAAAAGTTCTTGAAATAAATTAAAAGTGCTACTTCGTAAACATATGAATGATAAAAAAGAAAAAGAGAAATAACTTTATTACTGATGTGGAGAAAGTTTTCGTGGTCTGGATAGAAGATCAAACCAGCCACTACATTCCCTTAAGCCAAAGCATAATCCAGAGCAAGGCCCTAACTCTCTGCAATTCTAAGAAGGCTGAGAGAGGTAAGAAAGCTACAAAAGAAAAGTTTGAAGCTAGCAGAAGTTGGTTCAGAGGCTTAAGGAAAGAAGTTGTCTTAATAACATAAAAGTGCAAGGTGAAACAACAAGTGATCCAGAAGTTCTAGCTAAGATGATTGATGAAGGTGGCTACACTACACAACAGATCTTCTGTGTAGATGAAACAGCCTTCTATTGGAAGAAAATGCCGTCTAGAATTGTCATAGCTAGAAATAAGTCAATATAGGCCAGGTGCAGTGGCTCATGCCTATAATCCCAGCACTTTGGGAGGCCAAAGTGTCTGGATAACTTGAGGTCAGAAGTTTGAGACCAGCCTGGCCAACACATGGTGAGACTTCGTCTCTACTAAAATACAAAAAATTAGCCAGGTGTGGTGGCGCACACCTGTAGTCCCAGTTACTTGGGGGTCTAAGGCAGGAGAATCACTTGAACCCAGGAGGCAGAGGTTGCAGTGAGCCAAGATTATGTCACTGCACTGCAGACTGGTTGACAGAATGAGGCTCTGTCTCAAAAAAAAAAAAAAAAAAAAAGAAAGAAAGAAAGAAGTCAATAGTCTGGCTTTAAAGCTTCAAAGGACAGGCTGACTCTCTTGTTAAGGGCTAATGTAGCTGGTGACTTTAAGTTGAAGCCAATGCTCATTTACCATTCTAAAAATCCTAGAGTCCTTTAGAATCATGCTAATGAAGTTCAGGATTTCATGTCATTAAAAAAAGAATGATGCTAAATCTACTCTGCCTGTGTGCTATAAATGGAAAAATAAAATCTGGATGAGAGCCCATCTGTTTACAGCATGGTTTCACTGAATAATTTAAGTCCATTGTTGAGACCTACTTTAAAATATTATTGCTCATTGACAATGCACCTAGTTAATCCAAGCATTCTGATGGAGATGTACAAGGAGATAAATGTTGTTTTCATGCCTGCTAACCGAACGTCCATTCTATAGGAGTAATTTCAACTTTCAAGCCTTATTATTTAAGAAATACATTTTGCAAGGCTGTTGCTGCCATAGATAGCAATTCCTGTGATGGATGTGGGCAAAGTAAATTAAAAATCTTCTGGAAAGGATTCACCATTCTAGATACCAGTGAGAACATTCATGATTCTCATCATGGGAGGAGCTTAACAGGAGTTTGGAAGAAATTGATTCCATTATGTATGACTTTGAGGGTTCAAGACTTCAGTGGAGGAAGTCACTGCAGATATGGTGGAAATAGCAAGAGAACTAGAATTAACAGTGAAGCCTGAAGATGTGACTGTATTCCTGCAATCTTATGATAAAACTTGAATGGATGAGGAGTTGCTTCTTACCGGATGAGCAAACATAGGGGTTTCTTGAGATGGACACTACTCCCAGTGAAGATGTTGTGAATATTGTTGAAATGACAACAAAAGATTTACAATATTATATAAACTTAGTTGTTAAGCAGTGTCAGGATTTGAGAGGATTGACTCCAATTTTGAAAGAAGTTGTATTGTGGGTAAAATGCTATCAAATAGCACCACATGCTGCAGATAAATCTTCTGTGAAAGGAAGAGTCAATTGAGGCAGTTAACTTCATTGTTGTCTTATTTTAGAAAATTGCCACAGGCACCCCAGCCTTCTGCAACCATCACCCTGGTCAGTCAGTATCCATCAGGACAAGACATTCCACCAGCAAAAATATTACAACTCACTGAAGGCTCAAATTAATGTTAGCATTTTTTAGCAATGAAGTATTTTTAAATTAAGGTATGTACATTGTTTTTGTAGACAATGCTATTGCACACTTAATAGACTACAGTATTGTGTGAACATAAACTTTTAATGTGCACTGGAAACCAAAAAATTTGTGTGACTTGCTTTATTGTGATATTCACTTTTTTGTGGTGGTCTGGAACCAAACCTGCAGTATCTCAGGTTATGCCTGTAGTTACTTTCACTGTATTTTGGGCCAGGTGTAGTGGCTTATGCCTGTAATCTCAGCACTTTGAGAGGCTGAAATAGGAGGATTGCTTGAGACTTGGAGTTCAAGATCAGCCTAGGCAACACCCTATCTCTATTATTTAAAAAAAAAAAAAAAAAAAAAAAAACCCAAACAAAAAACCACTATATTTTGCATTAGCTGTGTTTTCTTATGTTCTGCATTTTTTTTTTTTTTTTTTTAGGGGGAGACAGAGTCTTACTCTGTTTTCCAGGCTGGAGTGCAGTGGTGTGATCACAGCTTACTGCAGCTTTGACATTCCAGGCTCAAGTGATCCTCTCACCTCATTCTAGCAAGAGTAGCTGGGACCACAGCTGCGTGCCACCACACTTGGCTATTTCTTTTTTATTATTTGTAAAGATGAGGTCTCATTATGTTGCCTGGGCTGGGCTCAAGCAATCCTCCCACTTCAGCCTCCCAAAGCGGTGTGATTACAGGTGTGAGCTACCGCACCCAGCCTCTTTTTTTTTTTTTAAGAGACAGGGTCTCACTATGCCTGAAACTCCTGGGGTCAAGCAATCCTCCTGCCTCAGCCTCCTGAGAAGCTGGGACTACAGACTTGTGCCCCGGCACCCAGCTAATTTTCTGTATTCTTGATGTTGTGGCATTTGGGATCTTCTGGACCCTGGGAACCACCCCTCTGAGGATTAACTAATTCCTAAAGATAAGGAACTTCCTTGCCAGTATGCCTTTAATATGCAAACCAACCAATTCCAAGACTATATTGCCCACATGTCACCTTTTATCAGACTTCTACTGTCTGGGACTCCATCCCCTATCCTCATCACCGCAGGGCCAAGCACCAGACAACTGGGGACCACCAACATAGCGCAGAGCCCACTGAAATTATTTAGACTCTCTGACCATAAGCTTGTACCGCTTGCCTACTTTGCTTGGCCCATTCCTTCCTGCGTAAACTACAATTAAATCTCCCATCCACAGATCCTGTCTCTCCCTGCCTGCTCATCTACCTTTGGTGCTTCCCTGTGTGGTCCTGCATGTGCGCTGTGCCTCCTCTTTCCAGGGACTGTGATTATAATAAAAAACTTCTTCCATCATGGCAATCATTTTTATGTCTGTGTGTATTACCATACCAGCTCAACACAAGTGCTGGGTACTTTTTTAAAACAATGGCAGTAAGCAAATTTCCCAACTACTCCTTTAGAGAGAGCCAACTGAATACATTTTCTGAGGTTGCTCACTAGCTTATTATACACTACAGTCCCCAGGCCACCCTACCCTTGCTGCATGTCTTTATTCAGTATTTTAATGATGCAGTGGCTGTAACATTGTGGATTGTTTTGGATGGCCCAGAAACTTTACCTATTCTTTTGGAAAATGAGAAATTAGTCTCTCCCCATGAACCACCAAAAAAGTCCTTTGTTAGAGGCCATGGCTTTTTCTGTCCAGTGGATGAACATACAGCCAAGCTAGGTCATCCAGATAGTGTTTCCCTGAAATTTTTGTTTTTAAACTTTTAAGTTTGGGGTACATGTGCAGGTTCGCTACATAGGTAAACTTGTGTCATGGGCATTTGTTGTACAGATTATTTATTCACCCAGGTATTAAGTCTAGTACCCATTCATTATTTTTCCTGATCCTCTGCCTCCTCCTAGCCTCCACCCTCCAGTAGGCCCCAGTGTGTGTTTTTCCCCTCTACGCTGTGTTCAGGTATTCTCATCATTTAACGGTCACTTACAAGTGAGAACATGTATTTGGTTTTCTGTTCCTGCATTAGTTTGCTAAGGGTAATGGCCTCCAGTTCCATCCATTTTCCTGCAAAGTCCATGATCTCGTTCTTTTTTATGGCTGTGTAGTTTTCCATGATGTATATATACCACATTTTCTTTTTCCAGTCCACTGTTGATGGGCATTTAGGTTGATTCCATGACTTTGCTATTGTGAATAGTGCTGAAATGAACATACGCATGCATACATCTTTTTTTTTTTTTTTTTTTTTTTTTTTTTTTGAGACCAAATCTCACTCTGTCACCCAGGCTAGAGTACAGTGGTGTAATCTTGGCTCACTACAGCCTCCCTCTTCTGGGTTCAAGCAATTCTCATGCCTCAGCCTCCCAAGTAGCTGGGACAACGGGCAGGCGCCACCATGTCCAACTAATTTTTGTATTTTTAGTAGAGACGCGGTTTTGCCATGTTGCCCAGGATGGTCTTGAACTCCTGGGCTGAAGCGATCTGCCTGCCTCGGCCTCGCAAGTGCTGGGATTACAGGTGTGAGCCACTATTTCCGGCTGCATGTGACTTTATGATAGGACGATTTATATTCCTTTGGGTATATACCCAGTAATGGAATTGCTGGGTCAGAGCCAGAAATGTTGGAGCTGATTTATCTTGTCATTGGCACCTGGAAGAAATAACCATTGTTTTTCACTGCTTAGATCCTACAGCTGTCCTGGTACTTCTGCCTTTCCTTTGTTTTCATGAACTATCTGATAAGCTTCCAGTAAAGTCTTTAAGTTATAATTGGTTTCTATCCTTGCAACAATAGCACCCCAACAGATACTCATGAATTCAGTGACTAGAGACACTTTATGTAACCTTGGCCATTAAAGTAAAATTCACATGGAGTCCTGAAAGTTCAAGATGGTGGTAAGAGAGTTTGTGCATGAATTATTCGTGAAAGTACTTTGCAAAATGTCAGTGCTATATGGTATTGTCTCTCGTCTTCTCTTTGCTCCTCACCCTCGCCCCACCCTTTATACCAAAATGGAACGGACACACAAGTTTAAGGACAATTAGTTCACCACTGTACCAGTGAATGGAAACTATGTGCTGTGCTGAAATGTTTGGTATACAGGGATAGGTTTCTCTCTGACCTCTTCCCTCTAGAAAGCTAGAGATGTGAGATAAAGCTTACATTCTCCATCATCAGAGTGGAGACCCACCCATCCCTCACCAAAGGGTGAAGCAGTTGGTGTAATAAACTCTTACTGTATTCCTCTCTTTAGATGCTCCTACCCTTGACCCCTCCCATTTTGTAACTTACTTGAGAAGTTCTTCTGCTGTGATCTGAGAAGCCCTGAGGTCAACAGGTGTAGGCTTTGGGGCAAACCATCTCTTCTGCTCTCTGTTCCTTTGGGTCTTCTGCCTCCCATCTGGTGGATGTGACCTGTCCATGAGGCGGAGTGAAAAGATCTGAGTCTCAGATTCAGGCTTCCAGTGGGAAAAAAAACCAAAGCAAGCCTTTGGGCATACTTAGGCTTGAGGTTATTCAGACTGAATTTGAGTTCTTTGCTAGGAGTTGGGGCCAAAGCTCCAGCCAATGATAAAAGGCCTTGCTATGTATCTTGGATGTATATGTCTCTTGGGAGAAACTCAAGAACAAGGATAGAATATGGGTATTCCTGGCTTCTTAGTGAAATATCATCTTAACATCACATCTTTCAAGTCAGTCAGTATACATTAATTGGGCCATGTCTATTGTTTACAGCTGTCATCCATTCTGACTAATTAATGTCCATGCCCTACTGTTGTCTTTTTGGCATTTTGAATATTATATCTTATTTGGTTAATATACTCAACACCTCCTTCTTAAATGCGCTTTTTTTTTTTTTTTTTTTTTTTTTTTTTTTTTTTTTTTTTTTTTTTTTTTTTAAGGGGTGT